>NC_048227.1:51023296-51131991 GCF_002007445.2 Ailuropoda melanoleuca
GAGCCCCACATCGGGCTCCTCTGCTGGGAGCCTGCTTCTTCCTCTCCCACTCCCCCTGCTGTGTTCCCTCTCTTGTTGGCTGTCTCTCTGTCACATAAATAAAAATAAAATCTTTAAAAAAAAATTTTAAAAAAGGATAAATTATAAACCAAACTGTAGCCAAATTTATAATATCAGAGGTGTGTTTTACTTTCATTTATTCAGTGTGATTGCTATAATGCCTATGGTTACATTTGTGCTAAATTTTCAGTTATTAAATTTGATTTTCAGTAGATTAAATTTAGCAATAAAATGTTCTCTGTGCCAAAGCATAAAAGGAAAATCCTCGGGCAATAGCATTTTTTCAATCATTGTTTTTTTGAAATGCATTTGGTTGTAATAAACACAAACACACATGGTAAAATATGACAACTATTTTTTCATTGTTAGCATTTTCATCCGTAAGTTTGAAATTTAGCCAACAATTGTTTTTGTCCAGAGGTCAAGAAGTGGGAACATCATAAAAATGTTTTCTCACAGAAAATAGCACTGCATTGATCACATCTGACCAGCTCTGGAAAAACAACAAAGGACCAGTCCTCTGTCTCCAAGGGAACAAATGCTTCCTTCAAACAGTGGCTATTCCCTGTCTCACCACTGTGTGGTGCTGCTTACTATTAAATTTGTGTGTGTGTGTGTGTGTGTGTGTGTGTGTGTGTGTGTGTGTGTGCGCGCGCGCGCGTGCGCATGTCTTTGCTTTTTACATTTATGATGCCTGATGTTGAAAAGATAGTATACATTCTGATTTGGAAATATCAAGTGCTAGGATTGTATTTACTGAATCTGAGCTCTGAGTTTGACTGTGGCGATTCAGCTTTGCCAGATGATAACTAGTTACCCTGAGCCTAAAAGTACATGTATTTCCTGCTCAACAAATGGCTTCTGTGATGGTAGCAGAACTCCAACTAACCATATTGCTAATTAATCTAGATTTCACACACAGACATAGATCTGGTGTAGAAACCATGCAAATAAAAACCTTTCAAATATGGAAGCATTTAACTCTCTTTCCCATCGAGACTCCTGTGTTTCACCATTTTAGTGAAAGAATAATTAAACAAGTAAGACTTTTGAATATGGATGATCAGGTAGACTTGCTAGTTAGTTCGGTTAAAAAGGAAAAAAAAAACCTCCACGAGCCTACTTGACTTACGCGAAAGGGGAATAATTTAAAGACTACAGGAATAGCTTAAGGAACTCAAAGGAAGAGACTATAACCTCCAAGATGGGAGCTGGGAAACACCGGTCCTCTGGAGGCAATGGAACTACTATCTCTATACCTCTAAAGCCATGTGGTCCTTTTCTCTCTCTGAACTTCAAACTGAGAAAATGCTTCCCGTCCTTCCTTTTTGTATTTAAACACAGTAAAATCCCATGAGGTAAAAAATTGGAGAGTTTCTATAATACTTCTCCTTACATAAAGTGAGGCAGCACTGTGAATAGACTATCTGGTTTTATATATATTGGGATTGCTCTTATTCCAGCAAAACGGGTTGAACATTCTAATGCTACTCATGTCTTTTTCTTCATCTCAGCTTGATGTCTTAATACTTTTTGTTGAACTTTCCTGAAGTTATTAACATTTTTTAAGAGTCCCATGATGACTATGTAATAGAAAGGCAGGCTTGCTGCTCTTCTGATCACTACAGCCCTTGGACCAAGGATGGATACACATCCAAGGCCTATCAATTTACTGATTGGCCAGATTCTCTCTCACAAGAAATGGGCCATGGAGACATGTACACTACAATAATTTGGGGGCTGAAGATTGAGCTGAAAGTTCAGATAGGAGCAGACCTGATCCAGGGACTTAGCAAGTGAAAGCTACAAGCAAGCTGAACATTATGGGGAAACCCAAACTGAGTAAAAAAGTAAATTATTAAATTTACTGAGTAAATTCTTTTCCATTGACAAATACCTTGGAAAGGATTCCAAGAGGGCATGAAAGGAGGTTTAATAATTGAATTAGGTTATTTACATATCTGAGACTCAGGATTTGGGGACAGAAGGAGTATTTAAAAAAAAAAATCTCTTTCTCTCCTGATTCCACTCCAGGAAAGTTGAATAATTTAAAAGACCTGTTAAGATTGATGNTTTTTAAAAAAATCTCTTTCTCTCCTGATTCCACTCCAGGAAAGTTGAATAATTTAAAAGACCTGTTAAGATTGATGAGAATTTCCAAGGAAAAGGCACCATGAATAGGACGGAATTAAACAATTGCCAGCTCACAGGGGTTGAATCTCTCTTCGCTTTCTTCATCATATCCTCCTTCCCCAGTTTCTGCCATACCCCTCTGGCCCAGGAGTCGGGGTGAAGGAACTGCTTCCTCAGTACGGGGATGACAGAAGAAGTACAGTGGCTATGGTTGCTGGTTTCTTATTGACATTTTCTTTTCTCTTGGACCCTGATGGGTGAGAGGAAAACACACAATGTTATCAAAAATATGAGCACATTGACTGTAGCAGGGCTATGGCATTTATTTTAGATACTTTCACTTCTACCAGATAAGAAGCACCATCCATTTCTAGAAGGAAGTCTAAAAAAGAAATTGGTGATTCTAATTCTGTTCTGTCCCTAACAAACTTTCTGAACTGAGACAGGTCCCCTCATTTTTCTGAGCCTCAGTTTTCTTTCATATAACAAAAGATCAAGTCCCTTCCTACTCTCTCTATTGCTTATATTTCTTGTTATTCACATGGCACCCTCTTAAAGTGGCTGTACCCATCCCAAACCAGATGACGATCTTTATTTCCCAGCCCAAATCAGGGTGGATAATTTTGGAAGAGCAGATCTGCCAACTTAAGATTTGTAGGAACCAATAAACTAAACAAGATGTGTTTTTGACAAGCAGTTGTTTTGAAAGAGGGAAAGAGGGGTGCCTGGGTGGCACAGTGGTTAAGCGTCTGCCTTCGGCTCAGGGCGTGATCCTGGCGTTATGGGATNATAAGATGTGTTTTTGACAAGCAGTTGTTTTGAAAGAGGGAAAGAGGGGTGCCTGGGTGGCACAGCGGTTAAGCGTCTGCCTTCGGCTCAGGGCGTGATCCTGGCGTTATGGGATCAAGCCCCACATCAGGCTCCTCTGCTATGAGCCTGCTTCTTCCTCTCCCGCTCCCCCTGATTGTGTTCCCTCTCTCGCTGGCTGTCTCTATCTCTGTCAAATAAATAAATAAAATCTTTAAAAAAAAAAAAGAGGGAAAGAGAATCCAGGCAATTACTCGCTTTTCGATGGAATTAAACCATTTCAAACACCTCCCCCCCGCCATAACGTACACACATGATTCCAACCAAGTTGTGCATCTGAAACCCATGTGGAGTCGCAGGAGAGTGCAGAGAGTTTGAGGCTGTAGATTATGGGGCCAGGCTGTCTAATTTCAAAGCCCAGCTCTGCTATTTGCTACTATGTAATGTTGGGCAAATAACCTGTCTGAGCCACATTTTCCCTGTCTGTGAAATGGGCATAATAATGGTACTTTCCTCAAAGAGTGGTTGTGAGGGTGAATAAAAGCACTCAGTATAGTGTCTGGCACATAGTAAGTGCTCAGAAACATTGCTAATAATTATTATCTAAACGTACTGGTAAGGAAGGGGTTAAGAGTTCATGGAATTTGATAAGGCCTGGGAATGCTGTAAAATGAAGAAAAACAACAAACTCTCTTTGGCTTCCAAGAGGCATCTTGATCTTTTTTTTCCTCCCATGCCGGCATGGCCCCACCCCTGCTGGCATGTCCCCAACATTTGTCCGTTCCACCAGATCATCATCTGAGTGGTGAGTAGCTTCTCCTCTTGAGTATGTTCCAAGAACCAAGGATGGAAGAATCTTCATACACAACCCTGAATGGCTACCCACGTAAGCGGGCTGGTTGGATTTTATTGATTACCTAGTGTAGCTTCTCGTTTTATAGATTGGCCACCTGTATTGGAGAAAAGGGTAGGAGGAGAGCTAAAGCAGCCACACTGTCCAGGGCAGGGCCGTGCAGAGCGTGGGGAAGGCTGTCTCAGCCAGAGTCCAGAGAGGGGGAGATAAAATGGAGTCAGCACCATAAAACAGGGTGGAAGGAAGAGGCAGAAGAACAAAATTAGAAGAATTTTCCACAAATAGCTCCAACAATAATTAGGAAGTTTAGGAACTGAGACATCTCTGTGGAGCTAGGCTGTGTCCTCAGCATTCCTAGCATTGCAGAGACGGCCAGTGTCTTGGAGACCCAGCGTGCTTTACAACTCATGAGGGTCTCGTGAAGAAGATGGGAAGGATGTATGGGAAAAAAGTGTGGCTGCCAACTGCTGGCTTACTTACAGGTCCTGTAATTTGTTTAGTGTTTTATTCAGTATCTAATAAAGCTGCTTATCATTTTGTCCATATCACTTTGGACTTATTCAAAGACAACATCTTTTCATTAAAAATCCTGATGTAAGTGCCCTAATTAGTTTTTGAGGAACTGGCTGGATGTGGAGGGGCTCTAATGATCAGCAGCTGGTTGCTCTGCTGGTGCCCAGAGAGAAGGCCTGCCCCTAATTGGGTCTACCTGCATGGTTTAGTTATCGGACAAGAAGTACAGGAGAAGAGTTGTTGTGGAGTAAAGACGTGAAATAAGGACAGGTACGTGTGCATAAGAGGCAGTCAAATATCAAAGCTTGTGCCATCTGTTGTGTTTATAAAGCTATGATATTCATAGATCAGACTGGACAGAGTTTTGGGGTTCACCTAGCATAAATCCTCATTTTTTCAGAAAAGGAAACTGAAGCCCAGAGGAGTTCAATGCTTGTGCAAGGTCGACCGAGTCTAGTAGGCAGCCCGTGTCCTACTCAGGGGCTCTTTCTGACTTAGCCCGCTGCCTTTCACGGTCATCGCTAACCTGTGTCTTTGGCGGGGAGGGAGTTGTTTCTTTCCTTGTTTTTATCGTGTAGGCTGGAAGACTTCTTTTTAGTAAAACATAGTAGTGAAAGTTACTGTTGGCTATTTTCTAAAATACAGTTCTTTTAGAATGAGGATTTCAAAGATAGCTTCCAGTTAGAAGAGTTCTTCATGACGATGTGTGAGACAGACCGCCCCTTTGAACAGCCTAGGACTCGTTCCTTATGCAAGACTTAGGCCATGGGTAAAGAAGCTGGAACAAGGTGATGGCCTTTTGTTAGAAAGGAAAATGCATTGATGAATGAGCCAGGGCAAACATGAGGAAATGTACCCTTAAAACCCAGCAAAGGGAAGGTGGGCTTGCTTGTCTAGAAATGGTTTAAAATGGCCAAGGTAAGTGTATGAATAAGCCAAGTTACTTATACTTGTCTGAGAGAAGAGGTGGCTTATCCAACTACCTTTCAGGAAAGGAGTGTCTCAGTGCTCTGTGACTCTTCAAGTTTGTTCAGGTTTCTAAAATAGGATTACCAAGGAGGCTGACAGCAATGGGAATAATGAAGTGCCCAGAATAAGCAGCAAGGTGGCTTATGTCATGTTGTATGCAGCGTCATGAATAAGAGGTGATTTATCCCTTTCATCAGGCCAAGCTCTTCACAGGCAAGGAATCTTATTCAAACTATGGCCACATCCTAGACCGTAAATAAAATCCCAAGCAACAAAAGCACCCTTGACCAAATATAATTTAAAATGAGACTGCCTTCATCTGATTTTAAAGGTAGGAAAATATTTCAGAAACATTTTATCCATAGTCTATAAATAATATCAAGATCTTCACAAATTTGATATTTAAAATTCCAGTTGGTGAAACTTGTCAAACTCTCCCAGGGTTTTAGGGGAATATGAAAAGTACTATAAGCCACTTGAAGCCAAGGAATATTGAGAAAGCATGGAAGGGGTTTTGTAGGAAACGCGGGAATGGAGTCACTGTGCAATGGAAACAAACAGCATATACATATGTGTGCTTTTATATATATGAGAGGAAGCAATGTGGGCAGTCTGCATTTAAATGCTGTCTTTCTTTTGAAGAGCATCAAGGTCCTTTTATTTTTTTTCCTCATGGAAGATCTGCAAACCTTCCCTTTTATACCTAGCGGGTGAGTAAAAAGCATTAGATGGATCATTTTGAGGTGAAAAAAAGCCTCATAAATTTGGCTTTTACTGTGCCATCACAAAATTTCTACGGAGTTTTATTTATTATTTATTTTAGTTGCAGAAAAACTAAAATACATTGTATGCCTCTATTTATACCAATTAAAGCTTTCAATGAGGTCATTAAAATGACTTCCTAATTTCACCATGCTGATTTTTTAAGTAAAATGAAGGGAAAAGGCTCTTGTGGCAACCTCTGCCCCTGTTGTAAATCGACCTCGCACATGCCTGTCTGCTATGCGAACCGTGAAAAATTTTTTGGAACTCTTTCAACCCTCTCTCTTGCCTCGTTGTGGTAGTTAACATCTACAGTGAATGATAAGTCTGTAAAAGGCACGCTGCAACGCTGCTCGTTAATTAGAACACGTGTTACAAATTCCGAGGTAGATGGAGGCTGTGATGATCCATGTGAGTAAGTCGAGGCCTTCTGGTCTATGCAGCTCCCTTTGTTCTTCTCGTGACGATAATAAGGGACATACGGTCATTACCAATAAAACAGTGTTCTAGGGATCTCTTCCTGACGAGCGTCAGTTCTAACGCCGGAGGCTGTTAGCTGTTGCCAATATTATAAAACTACAAACAAGTTTACTAGTTTCTTCCTGAAGCTTTTTTTGGGTTTTGTGTTGTAAGCTTTTTAACGGAGTGACAGCATGAACGCATCGTTTAACTGCTGTTGCTTTCACTCGGTCTTCCTCTTTTAGACCTAAAAACTATACCACAGACTTGGCTTATTTAAAATCAAATTATTTTGACATTTTATAGATTTGATAGTTTAAATGAGTCTGTTTCTTCAATCACTGTAACTTAGGGGGGGACAACTCAGAACAACTGAGCAGATTCTTTTAGAGCTTCCCTAAGTGAATTAAGGCGTGGTAGATGCCAGAAGTCCCTCCTCCAAGGACAACGCGAGCTCAGGTTAATAGTCACTGTAAAGAAGAATCCTGAGATGGAAATAGAATAAGTGAATGATTGTAACAGGATGATCTTTACTGTGTGGTTGCTCACAGGGTGGTTTCTGGTGTTGGACTCCAGCTGTCTGAATTTTGATTTGCCATTTGTTATTGTATCACTCTGGGGAAGTTGTATAGTCTCGTTGAGTGTCAGAATAAGATGGAATTATAACGGCGACTTCCTCATAGTGCTAGGAGAACTAAATGGGGTGGTAGCTCCAAAGCTTCTAACACAGTCCCTGGTTACAGTTGCCATTATTATGTTATTCTAATCTAAGTGTAGTGACATAAATTCATAGGATTAGGTGAGCTGCTCATCTTGAAATGCTCGTAATTCTAGCTATCCATATCCATAGTTACACTGTAAGTCACATTTTATTTCTGTTTTCAGATCAAGAAAAGATATAGAATGAATAACATGTAATTGATTTTATCACTGAGTTAAATATTAAGATATGTTAAAAAGTGCTTCTAATATTGGGACATGATAACAGTTTGGAATGTGAGTCATACTATCCGTTATATCGTATGACTTCATCTGTCAAGAAGCTCAGCGGTTGCATTTTCCCCTTCCTTTATTTTTAACTTTGCAGAACAAGTTGAACATTTTGCTTTTTAAATTTCATTTGAGGGAGAAATGGCTACGCTATACTTTTTTGCAAAGATTTGCCCTCTTTCTGTTATATGATAAAATCTATTCGGTTCAGCTAAGGACTTTTATGGCCAAACCATTTCTCTGTACTGGAAGAATCAATGTTGAATCAGACATTTATTTTGGTGATAAGAGCTAAGCTAATTGATGAGTGCTGAAAGCTAAGAACAGCTCAGTGACAAGAACTTGGTTCAGGAAGATAAAACGTAGCCAAAAGAGGAAGGTAAAGAAATCCCTGCCAGAATGAAATGGGGGCTTATTCCAGTTGCCTGCACAGTCATTTTACCATTCCTTCTGCGTTCTGTACGTGGAGGAATGGAAATGGTGACTTCTGGGAGCCGTTGCTCTGTGCAAGGGATGCAGACTGGCACCAACGGCCGGCCCCCCCTCAGTGCCTGGGGCTCTCTGAGCAATGGGGATTGTGTAGCCCCCAACCACCTCCAGCAAGTGGCACTCTTTCTTGTCTCCTTTTTCGCTCTCATTGTTCTGCATCCTTATTCAATAAATACATATTCTCCAAATGCATGAGACCAGCTCCTGTCCTCCAAAAGCTTATTATTGAGTAGCTGTGCCCTGCAGTGATCCCCCTGGAGTCCTTCACATGGCTGTTGATGTCCAGTCAGGATGATTCTGGGCCCCTCACATTAAACTGCATTGTATGGGTCTAATAAGTACCTCCTGGGTAGCACCTTTGTAGTGTAAAAACATGGAGAAAGAGAAAGCTTATTTGTCCCATGATTACATTGTCTAAGGGAAAACTTAAAATGGCCCATTTTATTTTCCCATATATAAAACAGTGTCTTGTATGGAAGTGGACTCAGCAATCCAAGAGGGCATTTGTAGGTGCCAACAGAGTGCCAGGTTGCTTGGCAATGTACACAGGGACCAAAAACCACATATGGCTGTCATTTCGGGGATGCTCAGTTGAGAGTAGCCCAGAATAATAAGCTTCGAATGAGGTGAAAAATGTGAGGGCACCACAGTGTTTTATTTTTTCTTTAAACAAAAACACAATAAACAAAAACCAAGCCGTAAACGTATTATTTCCCCTCAGAAGGGGAACACCAATAATGGGGTTTCGGCTTGTGGTGCCAAGTTCTCTCAAGTTAAAACTACACTGATGCAAAGCATATGAAATTTCATCTGTGGCTTGCAAATGAAAGCTTTTTAATGGGGAAATGGAACCACTTCTGCCCCAGAATTGTGCTGGAGCCTCAGGTTCAATAGAAGTTCAAGTCTTCTTTTCCTCAGCATGCTGGAAGCAGGCATCTTGGTAAACGTGTTCTAAAGGATTCATGCGGAACGTACTAAAGGTTTAATGAGAAGGGTTCCTGAAAGCCAAGAAATACAAAAAGGTCCCCCAAATGAACAGTCTACTGTTTAGGTTTATTTATTTATTTTTAAATACGTCAGTCTCACATACATAGAACTAAATCTCATCAAATGGGGACTGGTTGATAACGATACCTTTGGTAACGCACTTCCATTGTCTTCATTTGGAGATGGTAATGAACTTGGCAGCCATCCTGCCCCTTATTAGAAATTTAGGAGTGGGATCCCATCCATCCCTAACTCCTCTATTTTCTGAGCAGAGCGTTTTTAGGGCACCATTGTTGTAGTTAAAGGATTAATGCTGAAAGAATTGACAGCATTTGAGAGAGTTGCAGAGGTGAGGGTTTTGTAGTTCTTTTTCTACAACTAAATCTGTATTTTAAGTTATTCGTTCATTTTATGTCATTTTCAACCTCGATAAAATAGAATCCAAGCTTTTTTTTTTCCCAATCATTTTATACTGCTCTTGGGAGGTGGCGGTGGGGAAAGAAGAGGCAGTTGTGTGATAAAGTTCCTGTGAGCCTAAGCAGTCACCCTCGAGGACAGTGCGAAAGGCTGCTCTGATTGCTGCCTGTGGCACCTGATGCTAAAACTTATGGCTGAAGAGTGTAAAGTGTCATCGGCCATCAGGATGCTTGTCCCCAGGTTCTGCAACATCCCAAACCGGAGAACTACAAGTTAGTTCAATTTCTGCACAGAATAAAATGATACCATGAACCTACCCTTGCTTGGTGAAGGTAAATCTCCGAACGGACAGGAAGAATCCTCAAGGTGGCAGCACCTTCATAGCTTTCAAATCCTCGCCTTCTGAAGTTTTTAAATTAGAAGATAGAGTAACTACATAAAAACAATGGATCCAGGATTAAACACCTCTGAGGCACCACCAACCTGAACTAGGCAGAAAGCGTCCAATTATTAATGATCTCTTCTAGTCTCAGACTAAATATTGCTTGTTTTTACTTTCACACGGAAATATGCCCTTTCAAGGAACTACTGCAAGTTTATAGAGTTGAAAATAAAACAGAGCGTAGAAATGCAAGGAGGAGGCTGTGGCCTGTGACTTCCGTGCGGATATGATACTGTGGCCCTGCCCATTTGTCATCCCAGGCCAGCACTCCCCCATCCTTCACACTAGCAGTGCTGGGCCGTTGTGATTGTCGCTCCGATTTCCATGTCCCTGTGCTTAAGGAAAAAGCTATTATGGGAGCTTTGAGCCGAGGTAATAAAAATAAGAAATAATTTAAAACCAGAAGCAGGAAAAGAGAGGGAGTGACAGCTCTTCAAAAGGCTGGTGACGGGGTGAGCGGAACTGCCCTGGCGGAAATGGCTTAATGTGTTTAGGAAAAGCCGTATGCTGTTCCATGAGAAGCTCTCTTTCTTTTTGGACTTTGCAAGTGATCCAATGAAATTGTTTATTCATTGAAAGTGTAGTCAGCTTAATCAGCAGTCTTTTCTAAAAGAAAAAAATGTAGGAAAGGTTAGCATATTCCATAGGCCCTAATATGGCCCGATCCTTCTTTGTTCATGGGTCTAGGTCTGCACAGCATCCAGAATGAGTGGGGGAGAAGGGAAAGATGGAAAAGCTAGGTGTCCCTCTTATGTAGCCCTAAACTGACCAGTTGGACTTTTTAAAACTGGATTTACTGCATTAAATGAACTGAACTTGAGTGATCGTAATTTCAATTTTGTGTGGTCTCCGCTGAGCCAGTGTGAGGGTGTTGGTGACACTATTGTCTCTTAGTTATTGTCCATCAGTGTCTCAGTTGCCCAGGCTCGGAATCCGAGATTTACCTAAGAGCCACCTATTCAGACGCCGTGCATTGAATAACCTGTTTAGTTCTGCTGGGCCCTGTCCTACGGCCTGATCTTTAGCATATTATTTCCTTTCAGTCCTGTCATCAATCAGCCCAGCTTCAGTTTTTCTTTCTAGCCCATGGACGCCCCCAGAGACTCCACTCACGTAAGGGGTGTATTACTGCAAAACCCCTGCTCTCAATGCACGTGCCTGCTGGTGCTTCATCTCTGAGTGTGTTCTGTGTGCCACTGCCGCCCACTTGCAGGGTTCATTTTTACTACCCTGACTCCGTTGTGGATGAGATCAACTGGAAAATCCCTTTATTTGGAATCAAAACTTTCTTTTTAAAGATTTTATTTATTTATTTGGGGGGGGAGAGTGCACAAGTGGGGACAAGGGCAGAGGGAGAGGGACAAGCAGACTCCTTACTGAGCATGGAGCCTGAAGTGGTGTGGGGCTCAATCCCAGGACCCTGAGATCATGACCTGAGCTGAAGTCAGATGCTTAACCGACTGAGCCACCCAGGCACCCCTGGAATCAAAACTTTCTTATCATCTGACCCTTCCTCATGGGAATAGCCTTATTTCCTGAGGCTCTTCATTGTGTCCTATACTTGCCATGTTTTTTTGCCTTCTGGCATTTTGCTCAGAATGATTGTTCTACCTTCTTGCCAAACTCCAGGCCTCTTTTAACATTCCTTGTCTCTTCACTGCAGTCTCTCCCATGGCATTTAGTATGTCTACCCCCTATTCTGTCTTGTCTTTCTTTCTTTATTTATTTATTTTAACATTTGCTGTTTTCCCAACAAGTTTATATTCTTCTGAAAGGCATATTCTGGATCTTTGACTCATTTTGTTTTACTCACTGTGCTCAGCACATAGCAGGTTGGGAAGAAATGCTTATTGAGAAGTGCTTAGCAAATTGAACATTTTCTCTAAAGCAGTGGTCAACCAATACAAGCCTACTATGCTCATCAGTCCCCAAAGGAGCAACTTTCGGAAAGAGTAGATGTCATTCTACTCATAAAAGGAAAGATTCAATTTAAAAATGTTTCTAATATGTACTAGAAAGTGTTGAATCTTTCATGTTGTAAAAGCCACCTTTAGAAGATTACATGATTGTTCATGTAACAGTAAAAGCTTATACTTGATTTTCATTTGAAACAGGAAGTTCCGATAACTGCAACATTGTTATGGCATGTTTATTACTGGCAGCCTGACCTCTTGTTCTAGCTTAATAATTTTATTTTCTCTAATAACACAGTCTCTATCATGGTGATTATGATATTCAGAAATGTTTTGACGATTACCTTGTGTAAGGTGAGTAATTCTGACCACCGAGGACCTTTTCTTGTACTAAAGTAATGGGTTGTAAGACAGTTGCCCTTTGCCGTCACCCAAGTTGACTTTGAAGAGCATAGTGACATGGCAAACAAGCTTTCCTTCATGGGACTTGTTCAATGTGTATCTTGCCCATATCTGACTGTCTCCATCACTGATATTGCCTCAGCCCCCTGGGACTCAGGAAAGAAGGCAGGGAGAGGATGATTTGGATACTATTTCCAGCTTCAGATACAGTAGTTACTTTAAAGACACATTTATTGGTGATGGGTAGTAAGGAGGGCACGTATTGCATGGTGCACTGGGTGTTATATGCAACTAATGAAGCATCGAACTTTGCATCGGAATCCGGGGATGTACTGTATGGTGACTAACATAATATAATAATAAAATAAAAAAAAAATAAAGACACATTTATTTCTGACATGATCTCCTAAAAAAAAACATAGATAATGCAATTATATGTCTTAGAAAAAACAGAATATTTAGGAACTAACCTTTTAAAGAGTGTTCTGTTACCACTCATGCTTGTTTATATTTTCTATACTTGGTGTAAGTACCCCGAATTATAAGCAGCCTTCAAATTTATGAAGGTTACCTTCTGCAGGTGAGGATGTTAACATGTACCAAGCATTGGGATTTATAAAAATGGTCCACAGTGAAAGGCAGGAAAACCTCTGAGCAGGAAAGGCTAGAACCCTGGGAAAAAAGAATTGTTCATGGCCTCCATCACTGGCTATTAGCACTGCCAATCACTGCCCCAATTCAGTTTTTCTGCCATCTTGACCAGATGGTCTGCTTTGCCTAACTAGTGTATTCCACATCTTCTTTGCATTAGCAGCCTGGAAGAACTTTGCAACCTGCATTTTCTAGCTTTTGTGAAAAGTATTCACTGTTTGGTGAACTTTAGCAAAACACCTGTGCTGGACTTCAAAGGCTATACCAGATAGGAAGGGCTCTCCTCCTACTCTTGAACTCTCTTCATTGTGGGGCAGGGGGAAGAGCTGGCTCACCTGTCTCTCTGAGTGCTGCCCATGTCAATCTAGAGCAATAGAAGTAGGTATTTGGCACAGTGAAGTGAAAGAACTATATGATAATAACGTCCTAGCATTATGCTTAGAGAAGTGGTTATATTATAAGAGATAGAGGTGTGTTTACCTTTTAAATATTACTGCAAAGTACCTGAAGAATTTAAAGCCCTCCCACCTGCACTCAGTCTTGCCAGTTCCATGAGAAAGGTGGGGAATCCAAATGACACAATGTAGCTGAAATCCAATACCTTGGGGTGGAGGTAAAGGGGTGAAAAGGTAGCCTGGATTATCAGGGGGGTGAATAAGGGAGAGGGAGACAGAAAGGAGAAAATCCTTGACACTGAGCTAGGATGGCTTCAGTATGCAGTGATGGATATAATTTAAGAGGAAAAATAAAAAGTTGTTTTGCTCCATCCTCTGGCTAGATGTAACCTCAATTTTCTAATAGTATTGCTTCCTTTCTGACAATGTATTCTCCATTCCTTCCAAACCTTAGGGTATCAGAAAGATAAACACAAAAAGAGAAACAAAATTCCTAGAGTGGCAGTTCATTAGGAGACATTATCTTTGAATCAAATGCATACATTTTCACCACAGATGCACCTGGGTGGGTATTTCACTCACGTTGCTACCTCCTCGTACCTTTTCTGATGCCATTCCTCAGAACCTACTGCTCTCCAAGGCCCCTTTCAGGAACTCTGCCTTGCACAATGCCATAATATCTGTAGATACAAGCTGAGATGTCTGAGAGGGAAGCGGTGAGGAGGAGAGCGGAGAAGAGTCTTCCCATTCTCTCCGGATTGCCTCTGCCTTGCTATTTCTCTGAATCTTCAAAGCCTACAGATTTTGAAAAGTCTTTTGGGGTGGGGAAGTCACATATTCTTTCTTATTTAAAAGTTTAAGGAAATAATATATTTAAAATACTCTTATCTGCCCCGTAGGTGTTTGGGGACAAGGGCAAGTTAAGAAGTATAAAACATAGGGACGCCTGGGTGGCACAGCGGTTAAGCGTCTGCCTTCAGCTCAGGGCGTGATCCCAGCATTCCAGGATCGAGTCCCACATCGGGCTCCTCGGCTGAGAGCCTGCTTCTTCCTCTCCCACTCGCCCTGCTTGTGTTCCCTCTCTCACTGTCTCTCTCTCTGTCACATAAATAAATAAAATCTTAAAAAAAAAAGTATAAAACATAACCAGGAAAACGAACAGATGAGTGAAACGCAGACCACGGTCTTCTGCAGGAGAAGCTGCTGGTTCTGAAGTCTTTCCTGGCTCTCTCTCTCTGACTGGGGGCCTGAATACTGGTTTCTGATGTCTGTCTAAACTAACCCCTTGTTATTGAAAGTCAAGACTCATTTGTATGAGTCACGAAAGAAGTTGTTCTCCTGAAATCTTTGTGGTCCGCATCTATGCAGGCACAGCCCAAAGTTCCAGGTGAGGTGAGATCATCGATTTCCCTGCTGCTTGCCTAACTCGTCTTTGTACATTCCCGAAAACCAGGCCGGAAACATGTTGGTTCTCAGGATCAAGTGACTAAATTAAGGTTGCCATGACTCCCTACCTACTTTGGATGCCATTTTCTATCATTGTTTTAAGTGTAGAAAAAGCCAAGAGGAGAAGACATTGTGTGCCTAAGGGAGAATTCTAGGTTGACTCATGATACATGCGGAATTACCAAGGATTACATTCCACTCTGGTCTATAAAAATCCCATGTTGATTTTTTTTTTTTTAAAGATTTTATTTATTTATTTGACAGAGATAGAGACAGCCAGAGAGAGAGGGAACACAAGCAGGGGGAGTGGGAGAGGAAGAAGCAGGCTCATAGCTGAAGAGCCTGATGTGGGGCTCGATCCCATAACGCCAGGATCACGCCCTGAGCCGAAGGCAGACGCTCAACCGCTGTGCCACCCAGGCGCCCCCCCATGTTGATTTTTTTTTTTTAAAGATTTTTTATTTATTTATTTGACAGAGATAGAGACAGCCAGCGAGAGAGGGAACACAAGCAGGGGGAGTGGGAGAGGAAGAAGCAGGCTCACAGCAGAGGAGCCTGACGTGGGGCTCGATCCCATAACGCCGGGATCACGCCCTGAGCCGAAGGCAGACGCTTAACCACTGTGCCACCCAGGCGCCCCCCCATGTTGATTTTTTAAATGCATATTCTACCCCAATTATAGTACTTGAAGAATAAAATTTGCCCTCTAATCCATTTTTGGAAGGTACTTGCTACAGATAATACATGTGTGAAGATAGTGCAGAGTAGTGGGCTGGTACCTGCTTACCTCTATGTGACTATTGCAAACTATTTAACCTCCTCCTGCCTCAGTTTTATCATTCCTAATGTGAAGATAATAATAAATTCTATCTTATAAGTTTGGTGTGAGGATTAAATAAATCCATATAAATCCAATCCATATAAATCCAATAAGAACGTGTGCAGGACATATAAACACTCAAAAAAATTGTTGCTGACATTGTTGCATTTTCTGTTATTTCTCTCGTCCTAAAGATTAATACAAAATTTATTTAAAAACGCATTTTGGGTAGTAATTTATGATTGTGGATTGCAAATCAACTATAAATTACTGTGGATTCATTTTATAATTTTTCCCAAGGCAATAAAGTTTCTCCTGTAATAAATCTAGATATTATAAAAATGTTTGTAAGTTTCCAAATTAAGGGAACTTTCCATGTAATTCATAAGACTTCAGAGAAAAAAACTACATTTAAACTATTAATTTATTTAGAGGAAATCTGAGATGATGGGGACAGAGGTAACAACCTAATTTTTGGATCTTCTCAACTACCAGATTAAAAGAGATAGACAACTAGATAGCAACATAAAAAAACCCCACAAACAACACAGAAGGGTGACAGAGTATCCCTATTAACTCCAAAATCAAGAACATGGGAACGGATTACCAATAGCTACAGCACCTACCAGTTATCAGCTTCCATGTGAGAGGAAGCATAGGGAAGCAGCAGACATCTATCAGATCTCAGGACTAGAGAGTCCCCATATAACCAACAGATATGCACGAAAAGTGCAGCATGCCAATTTGAGAAACCAGGAGAGATTTTGCCCAATCCAATAACAGTACAACCAGCCTGGTGGTAAGGACTGGAGGGATGAAGCAGCCCAGCCCTTGTGAACTCTCAAAATGGACTAGTCAAGATTCTATTCATGACAGAATCCTACATTGAGGAGAAAAAGTTAGATCTGAATAAAAGCTGAAGACAGAGACAATGGAGATGAAGGAGAGAAGGTGCAGATAAAAATTGGGGAGGAAAACAGAGCTCGGAAATCTCAAAAAGAGCTGTCAAATTTTTTTTTAACAGTACATGAGAACATGAAAAGAAACTCTGTGAAATCTATCTTGAAGTTTGCTTCTTTATAAAAGTTCATGAAAACTAAATTCATATTAAAAGTAAATTGCTTTTATGGGGCGCCTGGGTGTCTCAGTTGTTAACACATCTGCCTTCGTCTCAGGACGTGATCCCAGGGTACTGGAATTGAGCCCTGCATCGGGCTCCCTGCTCCTCTGGGAGCCTGCTTCTTCCTCTCCCACTCCCCCTGCTTGTGTTCCCTCTCTCGCTGGCTGTCTCTCTCTGTGTCAAATAAATAAAATTTTTAAGAAAAATGTAAATTGCTTTTAATGTAGACAGTAAATTGTTAAATTTAAATATTACATACACATTTTAAAACAATAAAATTATACTATTTTAAAAAATCTTTTAAAAATTGAGAACATATTAGAAGAGCTGAAAGAACAACATAAGTCAGAGTGAAAAAAATTTAGAAATGAAGTGACAGAACTCAAGAAATAATCAGAAGTAAAAGATAATTTTAAAAGCAAACACTAAACTAGAAAGAGCACCAGAGCAGTTAACACAAAGGATGTAACCTTAAGAAAAGCAGAAAGAAAAAGATTTTTAAAATAAGAAGAAATAAACAGATTTTACCTATATCTAATGCTATACATATATTATACCTAAAAATGAAATTACAATAATAACATTACAAAACTAACACAAAAGAGAGAAGAGGATAAATGGAGTTAAATTTTTCTAAGGTCCTAGCACTGTTTGGAGGTGGCAAGAACATTCAATTATATTGGACTCTGGTAAGTTAAACATGCCTACTATAATCTCTAGAGAAATCAGTAACAACCAGTAAATGAATATATAACTATCAGGAGAAAAATAAACATTTGATTAATTCAAAAGAAAGAAAAAAAGCAATAGAAAAGTGATATAAGTGAACAAAAAGAAAATGACTAACAAAGTGATAGATAGAAACCCACATATTAATTGTAAATGGTCTAAATATTCTAATCAATAGAAAGACTGGATTTTTTAAAAAGCAAAGCCCAACTCTAAATTACTTACAAGAGACACACCTTAAGTATGAAGAAAGGTAGACTTGAGAAAGAAGTATTATTAGAGATTAAGGGAGATATTTTTTGAAGATAAAAAATCATCCATTAGGAAGATACAACAATTCTAAATTTGTAAGCATCTAATAGCATAACTTCAAAATATATGTCAAAAATTGATAGTACTACAAGAAGAAATAACCAAATCCACTATCGTAGTGGGAGATTTTAATACATCTCTCTCAGTACTGATAAGACAAAAAATTAAAGTATTATCGTACCTGAACAGCATGATTAATAAATTGCACTTAATTAAATATGTAGAACACTGCACAAAGCAGCAAAATACAAAGGAACTTTGACAATAATCAAATATCTGCTGGGCCATAAAGCAAATCTTACCAAATTTCAAAGTTTTGAGTTTACAGTATGTTCTCTCATCATAGAATTATTAACCTGGCATTAGACTAGAAATCAAGATAAAAAGGATGACTAGAAAATTCACCAAATGTTCTAAAATTAAGCAAAATGCTTCTCAAAAACAACCCATGGGTCAAAAAAAAAATCACCTCAGAATTTAGGAATAATTTCCAACAGAATAATTAAAATATAATGTACTCAAACTTGAGTAATGCAACTAAAGCTATGCCTAGATGAAAATGTAGGGCTTTAAAGGAATATATTAGAAATAAAGAAAGGCTGAGAAAAATAGTTTAAGTAACTATGTCAAGAAGTTAGGAAAAAAGACCAGAAAGTTAAACTCAAGGAGAGAAGAGAAAATTGGCAAAATGAATGGACCAAAAAGGATACAATAGTAAGATAGCAGCTATAAACCCATAAATATCAGTAATTACATTAAATCTAAATGTTCTAAATACTCTAATTTAAAGTTTATCAAAACAATAAAAAGAACTAAATCAAGATAAGAATGAAGAGTCCTGAAATAGGAAACAAATGTATATTAATAAAAACAACAAAGCCAAAAGTTGATTATTTGGAAAAACTAATACAATTATTTGGCATATAATGAAACTGATCAAGACAAAAAAACGATAAGCAGCAATTTACCAATATCAAGAATGAGAGAGGGGATGCTACAGATCCTACGTAAAATATGTATAGATACAGATATTATGAAAAATTTTATGTCAATACATTAAAACAATTAGATAAAAAAGACAAAATCCCCCACAAAAATTACCAAAACTGACACTAAAAATCAGAAACTATGAATCGCCGTTATTAAATAAACTGACTGTATAATTAGAAGTCTTTCCACAAAGAAATATTTAGTTCAGATAGCTTCAACAATTAATTGTTACAAATAGATAAAGAGGAAATAATACCAAATTTATACAAACTTATCCAGAGAAAGGATAAAGGAAACACTTCCCTATCTCCTACTTGTAACCTTTATAGTATAACTGAAAAAGTATATTAAAATAAAGAAAAATTATAGACCTCATGAAAGATTCATGAACAATTCCAACAAAATATTAGCAAATTGAATCCCTACTATATAGAGATAATATATCAAGACTACATTTTGTTTATTCTAGGAATACCAGTTTGTGTTAATATTAAAAAAATTATCTTTTTAACTCACCATATTTACAGAATAAAAAGAAAAAATTATGTTATAATTTCAATAGATGGAGTGAAAGCATTTGATAAAATCCAACAATGATTTATGATCAAAAGACAAAACAAAACAAGCCAAAATGCAAAAATGTACCAGACTAAGAATAGTAGAGAACCGCTTTAATTTGATAAAAGATTATCTATAATCATCTATAGTAAACATCATATTTAATGCTGAAATATTGCAAGTTTTCCTCTGGAGTTGGGAACAAAAGGATATCTGCTATCACTGCTTTAACATTGAACTGGAGGTCCTTAGTAGTGTAGTGGAGCAAGAAAAAAAATTAAAGTTATAAAGACAGAAGAAATAAATTATTATTTACAAATAGCATGTATGTCTATGGAGAAAGTTCAAAATTATCTACAATTAAATAGACAAACCTAGTAAATGAATTTAGCAAGATGGCTGCATATAAGCTTACATCAAAATCAATTGTATTCCTAAATATCAGTCATGAGTAATTAGAATATAAATTATTATAAAAGATCTGAAATAAGGCAGGCAGAGACAGCCATGGGTTTCATGTGCTACACTCTATAGTGTGCCTTGCCACATGTCCACTCAGCTCCTCAGCCATCAAATTCCAGTGTCCCTATGTGTCCCCACAGAGGCATTCTCAGACCTGGTGGTGGCTGAGGCTTTCGATCTTCTTTCATTTACTCCATCCCACAATCACTGTCAAAACACATCTGCCCATTCTATTAGTCCCATCCTATAATCTCTATCACTTATCTCCAATGTAGTACCATTTTTTTCTTCATAGAACATATTAAAACTTTCATTTTTTTGCATCACTTGCTACAATGTATCTTGAATTGAAAGTACAAAAACAATGAGACATTGATCCCTAAGGCTTCACGGAGTTCAGTTGGCTTGTCAGAAATGCGGATTAGAGCTGGGTCCTGTTTCAAGATGCATGTGAAGCATGAAGAGGTGCTGATGTCAGATCTGAGTTGGGATGCTGTCAAATCTGAGTTGCACATATTCTATATAAGCAACTGAAATGATGTCTTGTCTTTGCAAGATCTTCATACCATTAAAATAAGGAAGAAAGCTTCCAGGTAAGAATGGCATGTAGAACTCATATACTACCATCTCAGTCTCGAGAAAAAATTTGACTGGATTTTGGCAAAAGGAATGTTTTAAAACTGCATAAACCATGAAGCCTAAGAAAATGGAGGAGGTGAAACAAGAAAATAGTAGAAAACAGAAAGCAGGTGGAAGACTTAGCAGAATCTGAACTGGCAGTAGGGAAAGTGGACGATTCACCCGAGTTACAACCACAGACTCCCCTCAAAGGCTCGGCACGAGAGGTTTCTGTGCTGCTCATCACAGAAGGTTGGTTGAAGTTCAGCTGCAGGAGGATTCAGGTCCCCAGCTTCATCTTCTACATGCAGCCAGGATTTCAGCCTCTTTCCACACAAGCAGAAGATTGGAGGTTATTCTAAAGAGGTAAAGCAGCAGGTTAGGATACTTTATCTGTAACTGATCACTTACGCCCCTAGCTCTTTTCTCCACTCAGCTCCCACAGGCTCAGCCCAGCAGACGTGTTTCTGTTGATGTTCAGAAACTCACCTGTGGGGGACCTGACAGCCAGTCTCGCTGCAGGGAATCCCACCCTTGACAAGCTCTGCCCAAACACCATGGGCCTCTGCCTTAAATATGAGCAAAGAGCCCAGATCCTCAGAACCTGTGGAAAAGCCTTCAACATAAGTGATAGAGACCAAGCAAACAATCATGAGCAAATAAAGGTTTTCCCTAAAATCTGTCCTTGGTATCCTCAGCAAAATACAATTTATGCAACACACAATTCCCAAATGCCATAAAAATAACTTTTGAGAACAAAAAGAATTCTTAGAAATTACAACTGTGATGACAGAAGCAAAAGGCTCAGAAGAAGACATAAAATATAAAGTTCGAGTAGCCCCTCCGAAAGTGGAACAAAAAGATAGTGACAGGGAATAAAGTGTCATAAAATTAGAGGGCCATTGGGGAGATCCCAAAGTCTTTAAAATATGAGTTCTATAAAGAGATAGCAAAGGAAGTGGAGAAAACTAATTAAAAAAGTAAAATAAAATCAGAACTAAAGGTCGGGAGTTCCATAATGGAAAGGGCCCCCCCTGAATGCCCAGCCTCAGGGATGAAAACAGATCTTCCCTGAGGCATGTCATGGAGAATCCACTCTAATATGAACCAGAGTATTTCAGAGCTAGATGAAGAGGAATGTCTGCATTTAGCAGCACGGACCACAGTGTGCCTAGCATTTATTATAGACGCTGCAGGGTCCTAAAAATAGGTATGAAATGTAGCTCTACCCTTAGAGAAGTTTCTCTGATAGAAGAGGTGCTAGCAGAGCTGGGAGAGAAACCAGGGTAATAATAATCAGGTAGGGAAGGTGGTGAAAGGGGGAATGGTTTTCGTAGGGGAATTATTTGAGTTGCAACAGAACTCCAGCTCCAAATAGAGCAAGAAGAAAGGGCAGTTCTGGCCCATGTAACTGGGAAGCCCAGGGGTGGTGCTGCCATGGGCACAGAATGAAGCAGGAACTCCAATGTTCCCAGGACCTATTTATCTTCTCATCTCTCAACTCAGCCTTCTCTGTGTGATGGCTTCATTCTAAGGCAGTCTTTGGATATGGTGGGGAAGATAGCCAAGGGCGTCTTTAAGCCTGTTCTTAAAGGAGAGATCTTCTGTGGGTGGGTGGCCTGGCAACACTCATGAAAGAATGTAATCGACCCTGCTTCATGCCACTAAGTTATCCTGCTGGAGGAGTGGATAGTCTGATTAACCATCATAGGTCAAGTGCACCTTTCTGCGATGAGATGTCATTGACAGCCCCATTGGGACCACCTGGAGAGGGAAAGTTAGGTTCCACAGAGAAAAGGTTGCTGCTGAGCAAACAAGGTATGTCTACTGGGGAAGAAGAGGTGAAGCTGCAAACAATACATAAGGTAAAAATGGAAGTAATGACAGTGTAAGAGAGAGGGTTTGGGTTTTATTTTGTTTGTTTTTTATTTTGTTTTGTTTTTTACTAACAATTCCCTATAGTTTCTGCCAAAGCATCTCTTACTATTTCAGTGTAGCACCACTGGGGCTCTAACCTGTTCCCTCCTGCACAGTTTTGGAAATCCCACTCTCTCTTATAGCTCTGCCTAACTAGCAGAGTGTGGATGGAAAGAGTTGCCATGTGGTGAGTTGGTGTTGCATAACTAAAAGTAGTCTTTTTTGGGTTATGCTCCAAAAACATTTAGTGGATTAGAAAAGTATTAAGTACCCACTCTGTGCCCAGGACGGCTATAGGCACTGAAGATCTGAAAGTCATAAAAGGAACAATTTCTGTCTTTGAAGGTCTTGATATTTAGTTGTGGGTTCCTATGGACTGAATATTTGTGTCCCTCAAAATTGTATGTTGAAACCCTAGTCCCCAGTGTGATTGTATTTGGAGGCGAAGCCTTTGGGAGATAATTAGGTCATGAAGGTGGAGCCCTAATGAATGGGATTCATTCATGAGTAAGAAGAGATACAAGAGAGATTATCTCTGCCTCTGGGATAGAGCAAAGGTTGTATCTTCTCCACGTAGGTGAAGGAAGGCTCCAGGAGGAGGGCTCTCACCAGACACAATCACCAAATGTGCTGGCACCTTGATCTTGGACTTCCTAGCCTTCGGAACTGTGAGAAATAAATGTTTGTTGTTTAAGTCCATGGTAACTTGTTAATGCAGCCCAAACTGACTAAGACAGGCATGAAAACCATATAGACAAAACTAGGGATCAGTTCAAATCAATTCATAAGGCTATAGCCAGTGAGTGTAGTGTGTTCCATAGCCCAGCCAAGTAAAAACTCTAGCCGGTGGAAGGATTGAGGAGCAGTGTGCTGCTGCTTTTCACCAGTGCCCAGCTCTGGGGTATCAGCTGAAGTTATGAAGTATTTGAATAAGCCCCTAGAATATTTCACTTTTATTGCAGGCATAGCATACTCGCATATCCGCAGTTCACCTCTATGTCTTGCTCCTTTCCGTAAAGTCTGTCCCCCTTCATTGGGAGTCCACCAAAAGAAGAGACTTTCTCTGTCCTAGTTTTCACGTATCAAGTCTCATGCATAGAGATTCCGATGGAGACTGCAGCCTGACTGCCTGGTTCCAATCCTGGCTTTACCACTGAGTAGTCATGTCGATCTGGGCAAGACATTAATTTCCCTGTGCCTCACCTGTGTAATGGGGATAATAATAGTATCTATTCTTAGGCTTGTTAGGTATGTTAATTGAGTTAATGTATGTAAAAGCACTTAGATCCACACCTAGCTAATAGCTGACACTCTACGTTAGCTCTTAGTAGTGTTACCTCAGTTCTTCCCACAGCGTAATGATTCCATCTTTTTGAATGGCTGTATATATGTTTATTGAGTTCTGCTGTGCCCTCCTTCACAATATCTCCATTTTTAATTTAGTAAACCCTTATTTAAACCATGTACCATATTCTAGCCAACCTGTGGAGATTAAAAAAAAGGGGGGCACCCTCCTATGGAACACTTTCTCTCCATTTCTGTGACCACAGCTATCAAATCTGGACTGCTGTAATCAGATCAGCTTCTCTAAAATCTGTCTTTAACAAAGCCATCCTACTAAAGCCTCTGTTCTATTCTCGGAAGGTTATTAGCCTGAGCTTGAACCCTGGACCAGAGTTTCTCCTTATGGATTCTACCTCCCTCCCTTCATTCCAGTGACAATTCTGGTCCAATCCAGTCTCCTGGCCAACAGTTAACATACCATGGTTCAGGTGTTTTGTTTTGTTTTGTGCCTTTCTCCTCAGCTAGATTCTAAAATTCCTTAAGAGTAGGCAATGCTGTATGGAAAGAACATGGGCTTTGCCTTCAGACCTGGTGCCGACATTATTATCTGGCATGGCAGTTAGGTAACTTATCTGAGCACCAGTTTCCCCAGCTGTAAAGAAGTGTCTCACACAGTGCTGGGCATGAAATAAGTGTTAGTTTCCTTCGTTCCTTTTGTATCCTCTCCAGCACCCACTAGAATGCAGATAGTCTTTTTTTTTTTTTAAGATTTTATTTATTTATTTGACAGAGATAGAGACAGCCAGCGAGAGAGGGAACACAAGCAGGGGGAGTGGGAGAGGAAGAAGCAGGCTCATAGCAGAAGAGCCTGATGTGGGGCTCGATCCCACAACGCCGGGATCACGCCCTGAGCCGAAGGCAGAAGCTTAACCGCTGTGCCACCAGGCGCCCCAACAGCAGATAGTCTTGGCCAAACGCACAAGAAGAGTGCAATCATATAATGAGCATAATTCATTTCAAAGTTGCCTCCTTAACTACAGCTGTTCTTTGAGGTCATGGGAAATGAAGAAACCATTCCTCTTTTGTTAAAAATCACAGCCTCTGCTTTGCATTGTAGAGATTTCCTCTATGCATTACCAGGGCAAGAACTAGAGTCTGGATTTTTTCAGCGATTCTTCCTGTATTTTTATTTCTGATGTCTCAGAATCATCTCACATGCAGCCTGAACTTCAACACCAGCTTCTGAGGCTTAATTTTTTCTTAAACCAGGACCCCACGCTGCTGTGCAAATAGGCTGGCAGGAGAGATCCGGCGTGTGAGGGTCTAAATCCTCCAGCTGCAGAATGAGGAGTTGTCCAGCTTCCTTCAGGCCTGCAGAGTGGACTTCTGGGGCCAGATTGCTTTGATGCTGCAGCTCTGTGCTGAGTTGGGTAACTACTGAGTGAAAGAATCAGCTTAGATTATTAAATGCCAAATTTCAGAAGATTCAAAAACTAAGTTCCAATGAGCAGTCCCAAAAAAGTCCAGGGAATTTAATTCTGCATTGTTACAGCGTGGAGCCTAGAAAACTCATCTAGAAAATTTAGAGAGGTGTTTGCTATTGTTTGAGCAAGAAATAGCAAAAGAAATAAATACCTTTCTGAGATGTATATTCATGAACTGGAAAGACTAGACATGAGGCTAACAGGAGCAATGCTCTGAATCAAATTGTTAAGCATCATGTTAAAAATATACACAGTGAGTTTTAGCATGTATTGAAGTAAAAATATTTATTGTAGCCTACCTCGTGTAACAACTTGTAGGAAGTAATAGCAACTTGACTCATAGATGAACATTAATGGGTCAGTTTTTCTTATGTTAGCCTTCCTTGAAGTTACTGAGAATAAATGAGACAAAAATCTGACATTTTACTCTACATACTGTTCTATGGAAGTAGTCTTCTGATTTAACATAACCTAAATTCGGGGACCTGCCATTCACAGTGGGAGAATATATAAGCATTTTAGGTGGCAGTTTTGTTTTTGTTGTTTCGGTTTTGGGTTTTTTTTTTTTTTTGCATTTAAAAATAAATCTATTGTGTTGTAAAAGGAGATTCACTGGTGAATCATGGGAAGATAGTGTTGAGTGACAAAGGCAAGTGCGAGACTACCTCAGACAACAGGATATCCTTTCCAAAAAGTTCAAAAAGCAACTAAACTAAACAGTATATCATTTCGGCATGTATGTGATAAAAACCACATTTCCAAAAGCCTGAGGATAATAGATAAAGACAAACTTCAGGACAGTGGCTCCTGTGCATTGGAGGTGGGACCTGGAACACACAGGCTGATCTAAGTTATTGGCAACGTTTGGGTTTGCGTCAGGCCGTGTGTTCACAAGGGCTCACTAGGTTATTAGAGAGATGAGCAAAAAACTTTAAAATGAGACTGTGTGAGCCCATAATGACACTGTCTTGAACTAAGAATTTGGATCATTCCAATATGGTATACCTGAGGTCCATTTACAAAAAGCTTAATTTTGTAATAAAATAATTCAGGAAGAAGGCACAGGCATTATGCGTTTTAGAAGTTCAAAAAAACTTTTCAAAGTTAGCTATATACATCTTCACTGTGAGCCCTAGAATCATATCAGTGAGGTAGGAGATAATTCCCCCCAAAGCAGTCAGACTAGAACCATACACTGGGGAAAGGGGTGTGGGGTGAGGAGGGCATTGGGAAGGAGGAGTGGAGGATAAATTAAGAGAGAAATGAAGCCCATCTGTATAGGCAGGAAAGTGTTCAGCATATAAAGGTGTGAATGAAAAATCTATTGGCTGACAGTGACCTCATTGGCCAGGCCATTGCATAAGACATACATCTAACGTGAATATACAATTATCAGTTGAGCACTTATTATGCAATGAAAAAAATATAGTTCCCCTCTCAAGGGGACTTACAGCCTGAGGGTAAAAGGCCTAACAGATCCTCAGGTTCAAAGAGATCATTACCTCTCCCTATATGAGAAAAGAAATTAGGAAATAAATGCTGAACAGAGAAGACTCCCAGCAAGGGATACCAGTTTTGCGTAAAGATACTGGATGGAAGTTTAGGAAACTTGATTCAATTTCCCAGAGCAAAACAGCCACCTCCTCCCCCTGCTGGCCACAGGACTTAACCCCCCTCCCCCCATAGTTTGGAGGCAGAGAATGCGGAGCAACAAAGCTAACAGAAAGATCTTTGAAACGTGTTCTCTCCTCTTCCTATTTACGGGATTCATTGAGCTCACATCACTGGGTGCCTGCTCTGTGTAAGGTATAGTAGAGCTCTAGATGAAGGCTTTCAAACAGGCATTGGATTAAAAATGGAGCTCCCCCTTTTTTTTCCTGGAGAAGAGTGTCACCTAAAGCAGTTTTAAAAATTGAGTCTGTCTGATTTTATTCCCCCTGGTCATGGCATACCGTTTGTGAACACTTAGGTTTGATTTTTATTTGTGATGCCTTGCTAGGGCATCTGTCCTTACTAATGTGGACACCCTCCTCCTTTGTTTTATAATCTATATCGCTTCGGGTTGGGGCTGATGGACATCTGCAACCAGCACATTTCTGTTCATATACAGCATCTGTATTGGAACTGCAATCCGTTTTGCAATAAAACTTACTTTCTGGTATTTACTGACTTTAGCTGGAACACCAATTCCAGTAATTAGGCTGAAACCATGGCATGACTGATTTAGAGAGACTGATGTTAGCTGCTTAGATCAGCACGTTCTAGGGACTTTCCATGAAACGATTTGCCTACAAACTGCCATCCCTTTAGGGTAGGTGAAAAGCAATGTCCATAGAAGTCTTCTGACATACTTCCAACATTCAATTATTCATGGTAATGAGGACCAGGCAGGCAGCCTGTAGTTCCCAGTGGGGCATCAGGTTAAATCCTGATGGCCTAGAAATAATGATGGTATCTGGGTCTGTGTAGCCAGGGGCCAGTTAGGCATTTGTCAGTGGTACTTTCTGCATTTTCCCAGGGTAGTAGGTGAGAGCTCAAAGTGGTAGCCACCTGCTGAACAACCTAACTATTCCCATTGGCCTCCTATGCTGTCAAGAGTCTAAAGAGCACTCTAAGAACCACCTAGAGCATCAGTACGACCCAGCCCATCTGCTCTGCAGAGACACACTGGCAGACCCAGCATACAACCCCATTTGTGGCCTTCCTTTGTCCCCTTCTATAGCCTTCCTCCGGGTGTAGAGCAGACCCACTGAGGATGGAGGCTCAGCTGACGTGGAGAGAGCAGCTGGCAGGGTGGGGAACCTGCTGTGCCGGGCTCATAGCGCAGGGATGCAGCAGGTGAGGAAAGCAAGCGGGACACCCCAAAGGGGGAAGGCTGCTGGCTGGGTCCCTGTGGGAACATGTGGAGAAAGTACTTTCTCTTTGTTTGCTCTTGCTTCTTATTTTGTGGCGTCTCAAAGCACTGTCACGGTCCAGGACGTGGAGATAGAACACTTACTTAAGTGTCTTATTTAACTGTTTTCTTTTGAAAAACTGTTAAAAAGGGATTGTGTCCCAGAGTGGGTTGGATGTTGGGACAGCTGTGAAAAAAACCACTTAGTAGATTCAGGAAGGACACTGAATCTGGAAGTGAATAACATGCCAAGAGATTTCAAACACAAATTGAGGAAAGCACTTTTTGGAGTGAAAGCTGGTGGGGAGCATCGCACTGATCAGGGCAAATGAACTGAGGTTTGGGTCATTTATAATGAATTAGCAATGCCATCTACATTTGCACAGGCATGTTTTCCATTGAGTATTTGATCCTGAGATGGTTCTTGTCAGGTGCGACTGACAAGGTAACAGAGGAGTTGTGTGACTTGCCCAGGTCACACAGCGGAGGAGAGCGGTGAGGAGAGGCGGCTCCATGTGGCAGAAGTGCACCGGTTAAGAATCAGGAGATCTGTGTTCTGATTCCAATGAGCTAATTATTTTTGCAGCGGTAAGCAAGCAAATCACTTAACTGCTCAAGAAATCCCTCACTCATAAAATGAAGTTTGAGAAGATTAATTGCTCTCAACCCCAAACTGCACTTTTAGCTCCCCTCCGCAATGGAGATTTTTTGAAAATATTACATCCCAGACTTCGGCTCCACTCTAGACCAATTAAATCTAAATCTTTGGTGTGCTGGGCCCTTCAGCATCGTTTGCTTGCTTGTTTGCTTGCTTGTTTGTGCTTAAGCTGAGAGCTCCTAAGCTGTAGCGTTCTGAGGTGCCTTCCATCTTATACATTTGATGTTAATCTCTTTCCCAAGCCTGGATATTTTTAGGTCCATTGCCTCAGCTCCCCCAGTGTGAAAGTATGGCGAGAGGCTAAACTGGTCTGTTTACTCACAAGAGCAAAACTGAGACAGGAGTGCATGGGTGCTGACGCGCATCTTGGGCTATGTCCTCCAGCATCTCAAAGGCTGCGGCAAACGTCAGTCCCATGTAAAGTAAGCAGTCATTGGTGTAAGAGGAAAACAGCACATTTTTGTGGAAACATAGCATCAATTTTAGGGAAAGTCAAAACAGAGAAGGAGAAAAAAAGTGACAACTGTCGTTTCTTTAGTTACAAGAATTGAAAATGTGCTGGCAAGAATGACGATCTGTAGAAAGAAATAGAGCCTAATGCTTCCCTCTTCTCACTGAGTGAAGACATATAAATGCTTACATCCCTATGAACACTTGTTCTGTCTACAAGAAACTAATATAATTTTAAGGATATATACATTTGATTAATAATTTTTCAAAGATGCTAAAAGCCCAAAGAATATTTCATTGTTGTACTTTCCCTCAGCACCCCAATTTTAACCATCTGGCATAATTTTTTAAAGATTTATTTATTTATTTATTTGAGAGAGAAAGAGAGAATGGGTGGGGTGGGGGGAGAGGGAAAGGGAGAAGTAGGCTCTCCACTGAGCAGGGAGCCCGACGTGCGGTTCGATCCCAGGACACTGAGATCATGACCTGGGCTAAAGGCAGGTGCTTAACCAACTGAGTCATCCGGGCGCCCCCCTCTGGCATTGTTTGCTGGCATCATCTAACCAGTTGTCTGAATGGCATCTACATTGTATTTTAAAGCTAGCACATAATTTGATGATTAGAAGGCTGCTCTTTCTGTGCTGTATGCTTAACATATAGTAGTGACATAAACACTAGCACGTTTACTAATATCTGTGTCGCCACTATATGTGAAAAAAAAAAAAGCAGTGTTTTGGAGAATACTTTTTCCGTGGGAGAGGAAAAGATGTTCTGAATAACTGTGGGAAAAACTTAAAGTTATACAGTTTCCTTTAGAGCAAGTCTACTCAATCTATAAAACACTAATTGGCCTGGACCTCTCCAAATGTGAGAGCGCAGGGCAACATTGGCCAGTCTTCTACCTTAGAACCACTTTTTGTGGAGCATCCTGTGGGCTAGGGATGCTTACAACTTTGGGAAAAAATGGACTAGAGATAGAAAGATGTATCAGGGGCGCCTGGGTGGCACAGCGGTTAAGCGTCTGCCTTCGGCTCAGGGCGTGATCCCGGCGTTATGGAATCGAGCCCCACATCAGGCTCCTCCGCTATGAGCCTGCTTCTTCCTCTCCCACTCCCCCTGCCTGTGCTCCCTCTCTCGCTGGCTGTCTCTCTCTCTGTCAAACAAATAAATAAATAAAATCTTTAAAAAAAAAAAAAGATGTATCAGTCATAATACTTATATTGGATTTTGCCATTAAAAAGCATCTATGTTGAATTTTTATATTAAAGTTTTGCTTAAGATAACAAAGATGGAGCAGAATCGAGCCCCACATCAGGCTCCTCCGCTATGAGCCTGCTTCTTCCTCTCCCACTCCCCCTGCCTGTGCTCCCTCTCTCGCTGGCTGTCTCTCTCTCTGTCAAACAAATAAATAAATAAAATCTTTAAAAAAAAAAAAAGATGTATCAGTCATAATACTTATATTGGATTTTGCCATTAAAAAGCATCTATGTTGAATTTTTATATTAAAGTTTTGCTTAAGATAACAAAGATGGAGCAGAATAAGTAATTCTCTTTCTCTACCTGCAATGCATTGAATGTCTCCTCAGAAACCCTCAGAGGTGATAACCCTAAGCACCTATTTAACAACCAAGATGTCATGAAGATAGTACAAATCAAGGGGAAAAAAGAGCACAGTTTCAGAGGGAATAATGGATGCAATTAAGTTATTGGTAAGTCACTTACCATGGGGCAGGTAAGTCAGCTCCTTATCAGTTAAAGTCAGAAATAATGTTCCATTAGAAGATTGAAGGAATACCCAAACACTTGCTTAATTTAGGTAATGATGATTATCTATTCAAAGAATGCTCTGTATTTATACTAAGCTATAAAACTGTTAAGGGTGGTGAAAAATATAATTGCAAAACTAAATTGAAACTCAATTTTACTTTTATAACATTGCCAGTTTAATTAACAAATATATACGTGATGAAATTATAGGAAGCATATTTTAAATTGAGATTGCTAACATAAATGTTCAAGATATAAACACAATTTATGCTTGTTCAAAATTGGCAGGAAACATTTGGAACTGAATTGTGTTTTTGCATGAAGCTTTTCCTGACTCATGGTAGTAAACACAGAGTTCTTCCCTGGGGTTAGGAATAACAAGAATGAGTGAAATCTTCAGATAATTCAAGAGCTTAATTTTAGTTCACAGTTCCAGTTTCCTCCTTGAGTAAATCATATCACTGCTGCTAAAAACTAGGAAATACAGCTAATTTTAGTTTTGTTATTTTTCCTACTCCTATCCACACGTTAATGAGCAATGAAAGTCCATTAAGCAGGACACAGGAGAAAGAAGTTTAAAAAAACAAAAACAAAAACAAAAAACCAACATCAGGAAAAAAGGTCTACTGGCTGGGTAATGGTTCCCTAAATTAATCAAGAGTGTGCAAAATTAGAAATCAAAACAATTCTGAAGACTGAAATGACCTTTCTAATGATATGGTTGAAAAGTCTACTGGAAGAATGCCCATTTTTTACTTACAGAGTAGGATTATTTGGAAAACACACTACTTAAAGTAAGTGAATCAACCAGTTTATAGGGCCTTAGTAACAATATTCTATAGTGAGGCTGCTGGACCATTCCTTGATCTTGAGCAACAGGAATTGGAGGATTCCAGGAGAGCACTCTGGAGCCAGAATAATAATGCCAAGCACTAAGAAGGTCTACAGTGACTGTCATTGCATGGATGAAAGGATGAAAAATGAAATTATGGGAAGAGGGATGTCACCTTTAATATTAGCCTAGTTTTTAGGTTATGCTTGATTTCTTAATTTTGTGAGCTTCCACGTACCTCATTCCCTCTAGGACTGGGATCTTTCTTCTTTACCCTCTGTTTTGTCTTGCTCCTGCTCCCTACTAATGGAGTTCCCTGATTCCAACTTTTTTCTGAGCTACTTGGTTTTCAAGTTCTGCCTACTCTTGGATTCTCTGTTGCATTCCTTCTTCTATCATCCTCTGTCCACCATGTGGAGAGCTAGTCAGATCCACAGCCACTAATTTCTTGGCTATTGTTGGCATCTATTGTTGGCATTCACTTCTTCCCTGCTGGGTATGGCCCCATAGTCCATCCCCCTGCTCTAGTTTCTCTGCCCCATCACTCTGGAGTTAACTGAGCATCTGCAGGAGTCTGTCCCAAGGTATGGCCATAAATATGAATCTAAACAAGTAGATATTTTAAAATAAATACTAACTCATTGTTCCTCTCCCTCAGCTCCAATACCATCAGCAAACCAAGTTTGTAGGCATATTCATAGTCCGTGAGAAAACTCTCCACATGTACCCAGGTCAGATGACCACTGGAGGAGCTCTATGTAATTCCCAGAGGTTCTAGCTCAGGGTATCTGGTGGGGGGGATTCTGAGGCACAGTCAGGCTCAGGAAGTCCAGGGCTCTGTGTTGTATTCTTCCCACTGAATTGGCTTCTGAACACCAGCTGTGATTCATCTGATTGGAGCAGCTTGGGTCGTAGACTGTAGTTTCTATTATTTCTTTACTTCAGGTACTCTGTTACATCTTAGACTCTTGGGAGATCTTTTTTTTTTTATTTTAGAGAATCTCACTTTCAAATGTAAAATGGTGCAAATGCTGTGGAAAAGAGTATGGCAGTCCCTCAAAAAATTAAAAATAGAATTAAACTGATGAATCATTGAACATTACATAAAAAAAAACCAATGATGTACTATACCTTGGCTAATTGAATTTAAGTAAATTTAAAAAATAGAATTAAAAGTAGAATATGACCTAGCAATTCCACTTTTGGGTATATATTCAAAAGAATTGCAAGCAGGGTGTTAAAGAGATATTTGTACACCCATGTTCATGACAGCACTATTCAAACTAGCCAAAAGATGGAAGCAATCCAAGCATCCATCCATGGATGAATGGGTCTATAAAATGTAGCATAAACCCACAATAGAATATTATTCACTCTTAAAGAAGAAGGAATTCTGACACATGCTATAACATGAATGAAGCTTGAGGACATTATGCTAAGTGAAATTAACCAATCACAAAAAGACAAATACTATATAATTTCATTTACACGAGATACCTAGAGTAGCCAAATTCATAAAGAAAGAAAGTAGAATGATGGTTTCCAGAGCCTGAAGGAAGAGGGGAGTGGAGAGTTACTACCGTTTAATGAGTACAGAGTTTCAGTTTTACAAAATGAAAAGAGTTCTAGAGATTGACGGTGATGATGGTTACTATATGTAGCGTTCAGCGATTCATTAGTTGCGTATAACGCCCAGTACTCGTCACAACACATGCCCTCCTTAATACCCATCACCAGTTACCCTTCCCCCCCACCCCCTCCCTTCTGTAACCCTCACAGAGCTGGAGCAGTTAACACATTTTTTAAAAAGATATTGCTTGCTGAAAAATTTTTAAAAATAAGAAACAAAAAAATCCCACTTTTTAAGCTTTTGTTCCTGATTCCAAGATATAGTGGAGCTATGAATATAGATTGCAAAATCAAATGAAGTTTCTAAGCTAAGAGACTATATTGTTGTCAGATTTTGGTCAAATAGTATAACACTCAACCGAGCATCCACCATATTTTAGGCACTGTGTTAGGTGCTGTTGGGGGTGTGGCAAGTATTAGACTGTGTGGGAGAGAATCTCAGGCATGGGAAAATTTAAAGTCTATTTGAAGGAATAAAACATTTCCACTAGTAACTACACTGTGGGGTTGGATGCCATGTGAGAGAGAAAATTAAATGTCATGGGAAAGCATGGAAGGAAGAGGTCACATGTGGGGAGTAATAGATGGAGTTGGTGACAGTTGATTTGAGTTTTGAAAGCTGGGTAGATCTTGATAGGCAGAGATATGGGGTGGTCTTTCCAAATAGAAGGAGCAGAAAATAGAAAGGCATGAGCAGCATTCCAAGAACAGGGAACCAGACATAGGCAGACACAGTGGGTTGGATCGACTTTAGACCTAATCTGAGACAACAAAGAAACCATGAAAGGTTTTTGAGTTAGAATAATCACAAAGACACAGCTCTTTTAGCGATGTAACCTGCACTGGTTATTTTACAATGAATTTGAGAGTGCATGTAAGATATCAACCAGAAAATTATTACAAAGGCATGTAAAAATGGAACACAGAATGGCTACAGAAATCAAAATTAGAGGAGGCGATGAGCTGTTGTGAGAGGCAGCAGGGACAATAAGGAGGGGTGGAGAGAGCACTAGGTTGGGAGTCATCGGTCCAGGTTGTAATCTTGTTTTACTAGCCCCTTCTTTGTATAAGCTTGGAAGGCTTAGCATCTTAGAGCTTCAGTTTGCTTATCTTTAAAATTTGGGAGTTAGGATGATTTTTTTCTTTTTCTTTTTCTTTTTTTTCCAAGTTTTTATTTATTTCAGAGAGAGAGAGATCATGAGCAGAGGCAGAGGGAGAGGGAGAGGGAGAAGCAGGCTCCCCACTGAGCTCGGAGCCCGATGCAGGGCTCTATCCCAGGACCCTGAGATCATGACCTGAGGCAAAGGCAGATGCTTAACGACTGAGCCACCCAGCCGCCCCTAGACAGGATGATTTCAAAGGTTACTTCCAGCACCAAAGTTGCAGGATTCTAAACTGAAGTTATGGTTTGGTGGAATGAACACAAGAGGAGTGGAGTCACGAAGGAGGAGAAAGTCAAGGAGGAGATAACCATTGTGAAAGACTTATTTCCTTTCCCTGGGTGCAGTACACAAGGCTCTATCTCAGCGCAGTCCTGCCGACAAGTGATTTGTGAGACACACTGGACCAGTTGTTGGTCTGGCAAGAGAGAGCACCGGAGAAGAGAACAGCTGAGCTAGCAAGGGCGTGCGTCTGTATTTTATGGTCCCATTCCTCCTGGCTTGAGCGATGGCACCACCATCATTCTGGCAGGCCCAGCAGCAGGTGCATGACCATTGTTTGTGTTGCCCAGCTCTGCAGCAGTAAAGCTAGGCCAGGGAAATGGCAGCTGCTCAGCTGAGCCAGGCAATGGGAAGGGATTGTTTCTAGATGGCTTCACAGCTGACATCAGACACAAATCATTATTGTTTATGAAGAGGCTTCTCCTGTCATTTAGCATTTCACTGTTGGGCAAAAAGATTCAGTGAAGGACCAAGTGAACACAGTATTTGCTTTGGGCTGTTCTTACCTATAATCTAGAATTTCAAAAAAGTATAAGCCCAAACCAGCTAATTTGTGCCATGCATTGCTGCTTAAAACTTTCCCGTTATTTCATCCAAATACTGTTGAGGGCTCAAATGGTCAAGACCCTCCTTTGAGCTAACAAATATTCATATGGAACCATCTCACCCCAGTGGCAGTAACACTCTACCTCATACAGTTTTTTCCACTGTTATTGAAACCCTGGGACCCTATTCCTTCTCGCAAGTCATATCTATATGAGTAAGATCTCATATCTATTCCTGTATCAAAAAATGTTATTATCAGATCTCTATAAAAAGTCTATTTATTTCTGGTGTTCCTAACATCCTTTTCAGAACATTAGTCTTAAGAGATTGTGGAATTTGAAGTTTTGGTTAAAAAGGATCTACCATACAGTAAATTCTGTAAACGCAGAGAATTATTTTTTTTTGTTTCGTTCATTAATACCTGGAACAGGGCCTGGCACATAGCAGAGGTTAAATAATTATTTGTAGGATAAATAGAATATATGGATCATGATGATGACCAGGCCTTCCGAAATGTGGTTACAGGACAAAACCTTCTAGAAATTTGTTACTATCTCTAGACTAAATATTCTATTTAGGGTAGATTGTTTCTCCCAGAACCAAAGTTCTCTGTCAGCATCCACAGTTGTGTTCCAGTAAAAGCTTTGTCCAAGTAAAGAATCTAGTAGATCTCAGATGATGACAATGATGTAGAAAAACCCAGGGGAGCCCAGAGAGCTTATGATAACATTTATATCTAGAAACAACTCTCCTGGAGGCCTTGCAGAATCACGGTTAAGGATGGGGCCTGGCATACATTTGTAAAATTTATGTCCAAAGATAACAATGTTTAGATATATTCATATATGAAATCATGAACACCCGAAGAGGTCTAATGTCCATATGCCTTAATATTACTTAGCCACTTACATTTTAAAGTAAGCTATATAAGACTTAAAAGCGATTGATAAAGTGATTCACTCTGTCAAAAATATTTTTTCTTGTGTTGCTTTAATATTTATATAACTCAATATTAGCTTATTGATTTAAGTTCTATTTCTCTCCGGTAATCAGAAGTCTCTAGATCCAGAAGAAATATTTTCACTAGTGCGTTTAGTAACTGACTGAAAAATAATTTCTTCCAATTTTGCTGTTAGGTAGATTAATATCAAATGTATGCATCAGTTTGAAGAACAGCTTAAATCTTATGTTAATTGGCAGCTATACAATCCAGAAATTATTTCAGTGGATGAAATTTCTTCAATACAATAGTTTTTAATGGGATATACAACCACCGAAAACCTTCAGTAGAAATACACAAATGTCTAAGAAAAAAAACATAACAGGTGTGTGATAAATTAGCATGCCAGTCAATGCACAGACATTTCAGGCAGGATAGAGAGGATTTCAGTCTGAGAGACTAAAGTATGTATGTATTTTACTATTGTGGAGAACCAAAGCACAAGGCATTACAAACTGTGACATAACACAGTCAACAGGGCAACCCAAGGAGGAAACCTATTAAACGCCAGTATAATTGAAGATCACTAAAGAATCCAATGTGACTTGTAGGAAAGTATCTGGAGAACAAGCAGAGTTCTGCCCATACATCTGCTTCAGGATGAGGAGGGACAACACAGAAATGAATAAAGCCAGAACACTGGATGGAGTGTTCATCTGAAAACCAGATCTGAGGGAAAATGTGACATGAAAGCAAACATGTGATATAATAGAAGACAAAAAATGCTGAAGGGCTTCTGTACTACAAGTATCTTCTGTTCAGCTGACCACCCCCTGATAAATCAGGGTGAGATTTCATCTTCGTAAAACTATGTAAATCTTAGCCGAGGAGAAAAAGATGACTACTCAGATTTCCAAGAGTGATGAGCATTTATTTTGCAATGGGCAAGCCTAGCATTTCTTGGGCATGTTCTGGGTCATCAGATTGTCTTCTTAAATTTTTTTTATTTCTGTGTGTGTGTGTGTGCGCGCGTGCGCATGCACGTGTGAAACTTCTAAGTTTTTATTTAAATGGATCATGTGGTATTTTACCTTTCCATTACCACTTGAAAAAGTGGAAGGCTCAAGTTTCAAGATAATGTACTCCATCTAAATGATTAATACTAATTATGTCAGAAAACAATAGAGAGACAGATGGATTAAAGAATAATATAAAAATACATACATACATACAACACATATGTGAATATTTTTGTGATCTTGGGATACAGAATTACTTCATGGGATAGGCTGAGTAATGTTCTGCAAAAAGTCATGTCCACAGGAACCTGTGAATATGACTGTATTTGGAAATAAAATCTCGGCAGATGTTATCAAATTAAGACAAGGTCATACTGGATTAAGATAGGCTCTAAATTCAATATGATTGGTGTCTTTGTAAAAAGAGGAAAATTTGGACACACACAGACATACGGGGGGAAGCCTGTTGAAGAGGGAGGCAGAGATAGCAGTGATGTAGCTACAAGCCAAGAAAGCCAAGGGTTGCAGGGAATCACCAGAAGCTAGGAGAGAAGCATGAGAACAGATGGTGAGGTTTACCCTCAGAGCTTCTGAAGGAGCCACACAGACGGACACTTTGATTTTGGATTTCTAACCTCCAGAACTGTGAGAGAATACATTTTTGTTGTTTTTAAGCCACCCAATGTGGGGCAAATAGAAAAGGAAAGAACAATCCCCCCAAAAATTGGTTATTTGACTCAATAAAAAATTTAAGCATCTGCATGTAAAGAAATGTAAAACCAAAGTAAAACAAAACAAAACAAAACAGGAACTGAGAGAAATTAACCATGTATTTGAAACATTTATGTCAAATACATGGTTAATATCCTTAGTATACATAGAATACATAAAATAATCAAGCAACCATTAGAATGTTGTGCTAAAGATCTGAATAGATAATTAAAGAAACAAAAATGTCCAATAAATATATGAAAACATATTCCATATCCATAATAACTATGAAAAAATGAGAAACTAATTTTACCTACAAAATTTGCAAAGAATAATAACAAAAATGTGCGTGACATTGTTCTAAGTACCTCACATACTGCCAACTCTTATTATTTACAACAACCCTATCAGCTAATAGGGTATTGTTAGATAATATTATCTTCCTGTTACAAAGGAAAAAGCCAAGCCATAAATTTAGCAAGGAGATACTTAAATGGCCATTCTCATACTAGAGTTTGGGGGCTAATTTGGCAAATTTTGTTTTAAAAAGAAGAGTATCTTTTAATGCAAGAATTCCCTTTGTGGGAAGTTGTCCTTAATTAAAAAGATAAAAGGGCCAACGTGTTAACAGGTATTATGTCTGTGTCATTAAGATGTATTTTATACTCTTTTGTATATTCTTCATATTTTTCTGTTTTCCAGATTTTTTTGTTTGTTTGTTTCTAACATATAGCCTGTGAATAGTATCCCTTAGTTTGGCCGTGCACAACTTGACAGCCCTGATGATTTTTAAAAAGCAGATGAGAATTTCTGGCTGTAGATAATTGACAATTTTCCTTGTGTTACTGAGAAATCAGATATGGCAGATGGGAAGCTTGGGGGGTGAGCAAAGGTAAGCTTTATGATATAACACTTTGTCTTTCCTTTAAAGGAGTCACAGCCATGTAAAAATTATTTGATACTATTTTTATTCATCAAGTAGGTATCTGGTAAATATTTTTTATCAGTTTTTAGGTGGAAAAATTGAAGCATATATTTTTTGCCTTACCTAGTACTCAAAAACTGAGCTTCAAGTCAAAGCTGCAGCCTGTTTCCAGCAAGGGTGTGTGCACTCACAGCATATGGTATCATATATACCTTTTTCCAACTTACTTCCTTACTTTTATTTTCTCTTTGATTTTTCCCTTGACTTACTTCAAATTTATTTTATGATACCATTTTGTATTCATCTTTATAGACCTTCTTAAGTCTTTTCTTAGAATACAGCACAGTATAAATAAAAATCTATTATGTTAATTTTTTATTTTTATTTTTTTTTAATTTAAATTCAATTAGCCAAGGTATAGTACATCATTAGTTTTTGATATAATGTTAATTTTTTTTTTAAACTTCAGTTCAATCCTCATTAGTAAAACTGTGGAGAAAACAGAGAAACCATTTCTTTAGACATCTAGAATCTTAAAACCAGAAATAAATAAAAATGTAAACTAGTTATATTAAGATAAAACGAAAACTAGTACAAATGACTTTTAGGTAAATGTAAAGTGACTGTTTTAAGTGATCACCAAGTAACAAAGAAAGGTGAATTGTGTCATATTTCGTGTGCCATTCTGTTGTAAGCCTGCTCAAAATCTGGGTCCCTAGGGTTGCCCCCTTCTTTTAATGGCTACACTTTGGAGACAGGTGATGGATGCTGAATATCCATGGCTAAATGTTTGATTTATTATTAGTTTTGATTTGAGAATATTCTGTGTATGCAGTCAAAAAAGGAACAAATGCAACAATGACATTTGGAAAGCAATAAAATCTGAGGGTAAGAGTTCAGAAGAAATTAAATATGCCCTGTCAGCTACTAAAAACAAATAAAAATTAAAAAGCCCAAATGCACTTAGAAAAGTTCACAAAGTAGAGTTTCACATGTCTGAAGAGGAAATAAATCATTTTATTCAATATGGCCTACATCAGGTGGCCTAGGATATCATATATAGTTTTACACTTACTGAAGAGAAACATCAATACCGTGGCTAGAATTCAAAGGCACCCAAGGAAATCAACCAGATGATAAAAGGATAGGAGGATTGAGTCTATGAAGAGAGATTAGAGAAAATTAATGTGTTCAAAAAAGAGTAAAAGAAGAGAGAGGATTGAGACTTTTCCATAAATACTTGAGAAAAAGTACCACAAATGAAATTTGGAGCCTCCAACAGGAACAAGAAGCTAACAGGGACTGACTTATCCAGTAGGCTCAGTAGGCAGAGTGCTTAGGGCCCAAGATACTTCTAGAGGCCCACAAAAATAAGCTTAATTTCTTTCAAAAATCAGAAGAAAAATGAATATTATTATAATAAATCTATAAAAATGGATCACACCTGGGTTGTATTCATCTTTATGCCAACACATTCATAAAACATAATTTTCAAAATGCTTTTATGGAGGAAGGCGCCCCCAAGGGCAAAAGTGCCCAGGGCCCATGAAAGTCAGAATGTGGCCCTGGCAAATTTTAGACAAAATATTGGATAAAAATAATTTCCATGGAAGGTTGTTGAGTGTTAAGCACAGATGATCTGGGGGGGGGGGTGCTCGCAAAAAGGTACCCTGAGTTGAGGCTAGGAAGAAAAGGCTCACCTTCTGCATCTGTGAAATTCCAGTTGCATTGTCTTGATGTCTTCCCATGTGCTAAACACTCATATAATTAATGCTCACGGGGCGCCTGGGTGGCGCAGTCATTAAGCGTCTGCCTCCAGCTCAGGGCGTGATCCCGGTGTTCTGGGATCGAGCCCCGCATCGGGCTTCATCGGTAGGAGCCTGCTCCTTCGTCTCCCACTCCCCCTGCTTGTGTTCCCTCTCTCGCTGGCTGTCTCTGTCAAATAAATAAGTAAAAAATCTTTAAAAAAAATAATTAATGCTCACGATAATGCTCTGAGGTAGGATTTGTTATCCCTCATCCACAGATGAGAGAATTGGAACTCAAAAGATGGCATAATTCACTGATGTTAGAGATGGAGTCACAGTCAGACCTGAAGCTGTGACTCTAAGTAGCTGTCAGTCTTTTTCTTGCCCAGTTAACATGGTGTCAACAATACAAAGCAGGAAAATCAAGCAGGTATAATTTCCACCGACCCCACACTATCCTCACCTCCACTCCTTATCACTCCATCAAGGCCCTTCTTAGATTCATAATCCAATACTTATTTCATTTTGTTAGTTACATCTTAAACAGTCAGTTATGCCATACACATGCATCTGCAAGTTCAAATTCTTTTTGGTATGGCTTATTACAAGAAAAGAGGACCTTTGAGTAAGTTATTTTACTGCATGAATCTGCTTCTTTTAAAGGTTGGGATCCCATTGCTATGGACTTATACAATATACAATTTTCTAAAAAAAATATGTACTCTGGGGGAGTGGAATGGAGAAATGATGTTGGGTGATCAAAGGTCATTTTCAAAACAGGGATATCTATTTAAAACTGAGTCTTCTAGCTAGGTCAAAACATGTGGCAATTTGTACTTTGAAATTAGAATTTTTAGTATTTATTCTAAGAGAGAGATCTCCAGGGAGTTGATAGATATGTTTGTGGATTGTCACATTCCTTGGTATTTCTTACTGTGCAGTTGTAGGCTATTGGAATTTCTGAATCAGGGAGAGTGACTTTTATTAAGAGAAATGGAGAAATTTTTATTGTACAGAATTCTTCTTAGGGAGAATGTTGTATATTTTTAGGAAAAAAACCCCACTTGGATGAACTTCTTAGTATGAAAGATGAGATCCTAATGGGCCCATAACTTGCCTTATAAAGCAAGTGGATCTTGTTACCTGGAGGGCCCTTTGCCGAAATGCCATGCTGCATTTGAGTGTACCATGTTTAGCATGGATGATGGGCAGAGTTGAAAGGCTCTGTACAGACGCTGGGGGAGTAATTTGAAATTTCCAGAAGATCCAGAAGGAGGGTAGAAAATCCAGCCAGGATGGTTGGGGGGGGGATGTCTAAGAAAAGAGCTTAGGAGAAGAATTTGTATTAATTTTTAAGTTTTTTACTTAAAGGGAGGGAAAGCAAACTTTTCCTTCAGTCTTCACTCTAGTCTATATATCTCAATAATGCTTTTGAGAGGGTGGATTCTTTTCAAGGAATTCCAAAAGGTGCTGAGTTATGAATCAGGGTTGGCCTAAGAAAGCCCAGAGACCGCAGGCCTGGAGGCAGGAGTTGGGGCTAAGGGCAGAAACATCTGGATTCCATTTAAGTTTTGCTCCAAAGTCAATACCACATGCTGGGAAAAGCAAAAGCATCTACATCCTTGCCCAGCACCGAATATAGAAGGAAATTAGTGTTTCTGACAGGAAAATTGCTTAAAAGGTCAGGATACCTCTTTCTCTAACATTCTAAGAATGAAAAATCAAAATATACTACAGATACTCATTTTTCATTAGTGTTTTTATTTTTAATGATCAGTGTTACCATCATAGAAATCCTGTTGGTATCACTTCATTTTTTTTTACTGCAAAGATTTTTACTGCAATAAGTTTAATTCAATGACTCAAATCAATGTTGTTGATCAATACTGATTTTCACCAGTGATCCTTATTGTCATTAATTATAATAATGAAGATGAGAAGCATCATCTTATTATTAATCTTTTGGGAGAGTAACTACTCTCAGTGAAATACTGGTATGACTGGGACAGATGATATGATAATTTTCCTTTAAGTGATGGAGTTACATTCCTTGCTGTGGTGCACAATGTTTCCCACACTTACTATTATTTAGCAGTGTACTTAAAAAAAGATTCTATTGTTTAAGCAATCCAATTTGTGGTGCTTTGTTATGACAGCCTAGCAAAATAATACTGTTACATATTTAGAACACTTAGATTCATCCAGATAAATAGTTGAATTTCTTTAAATTGAAGTATAATTAACATACAATGCTATATTGGTTGCAGGTGTATAATATATTGATTCAGCAGTTCTATACATTACTCAGTGACCACCACGATAATTGTTCTTTCTGTACCGTTTCATAAAATCAAAGTTGTTTAGTTAGTCCTTCATGTTTTCATTAGAAACTCAGCAGATTGGGCTGGGAATATTAGTAAGACCACTCTGAATAGGTTTGTGCAGGCAAGGTAAACAATTCATATAGATATATAATCTCGGTAATCCATGTGTCCCCAGTCCCTACTTTTCCTTCTTGTAACTTCTCTTACTGAGAATTACTTCCGATTTTCACTTCCTTTATTTTACAAAGCAGTGAAGAAGATAGTTGAGTTTTAGCTCGTAATCTCTAGAGCTTTGTTTGCTTTCCTGCAATGACCTGGAACCACTGGGTCACATCTAATTAATATGTTGTTGGCAGGACACACTGAACAGAAGTTGTCAAAACCAAATGATTAGAGGTTTAGATTCAGGGTCGAATTACACGTGTTCCTTCCAAGAGTTACTACAAGTAATATGTAACTGCTTCAAGCCTACAAGGTCTAAGGCTATTAACACACACACACACACACACACACACACACACACCCCTAGTGATTTTTTTTAAAAAAATCTTAGAATACATTGCCAGCAAGTATTTTTAAGTGGAATTTCTTTTAATCTTATCAAATAACAAATATTTGGTATTTTATAAATTTGACACCTCTTCCCTTAAAAACCAAGAGAGGTGTGACTTGAAATATTTTCCTCAATCATTTTGACCCAAAAGTTTTGATAAGAAAAGTGAATTTTGGGGCTTGTGTTCTTCAAATTGACTGTCGACATTAATGAAGCTCACTGCGTAAGCTGGGCCTTTTCATTTATCCAATGTAAACATACCCCTAGCCCCGTATCTTTGCAAATTTTACACTATATTTGCCAACCATAAAATCTCCGCAAACATTGGACAGGATCACCTCTTGCTACCTGGTAACAATGTTTATAAATGTATTTATTCAGATAAGATGGCCAAGTACATTTAAAAATAATATTTCTTAAAAGGGATCTCAGAAATGTTTTTTTGCAACCTGAAATCTTCATTCCTTGGTCTTCCTTCCATAAATGCTGTCAATGGTCAGATTTGTTCAAGAATGACAAAGCGAGGGTCTGAGTCTGTTAGCCATATAATTTTTTATTGTCAAAGTTCATTTCTTCAGAATACTTTCATAAGTTACGTGAATGTAACTGAAGCAAAAGTTTTTGTTTTTTTTTTAACATCATGAACTTTCTGATTCGCATATGACTTGCATAGAGTCAATGCGATCATTTTATTTTCACTTTCTCCTCTGCCCACTACCTGGGCAGTGGGGTAAGTTCTAAATTCCTTCTAAATTCTAAATTCCTTCCATTTACTTAGGGCTCAATTTTGCCCTTGACTCTATGGCGCTGGCTCCTTCTGACCCTGATCTGTTCAGTAGTAGAGCTGATTTGGACTCTGTTCTAAGACAATCCCATAAGATTTTACCAGCAGCTGAAATCCAGTTCTTCCAACTTGCCTCATCCTTGTCCCTTACCTATTTGGAGATCTGAAGCCGGGGGCCAGTCCCATGTGATTTTTCAGAGTTGTTCCTCAACCATGTTCTTGTAAGCAATGCTTCTATCCAGACCTCTTCCCCACACAGAGTGGATGCCCCCCCTCTCCTGCTAACATGATTTGCCATGTGGAGCCCAGTCTTGCTCCTGCTCCCTTAACATAGTCACTGATGGAGCGCTTGGTGAGTGATTGAGGTGGACCCAATTTATATTCTGCTGGGAGCCAAGTGCTGCAGAGTATAGACCCTTCCTTTGATTCAAATAATAACTTCCTTAATCCAGAGTCAAGTCATTTGATTCTTCCTCTATTTTTACTGGTGTTGAAACAAATTAAACCTCCTCTGGTATGCAGTTCAAAGGCTTAGAAGTGGTGAGAAGGATATATTTGGCACTGTGAAATTCTGAATTATAAAAAGAGAAGTACAAATGAAAAAATTGCAAAAGTCTAAGATATTACTTAAGATATATAATAAATATCAGCAACTTTTAGGAACTTGGCAATTCCCAATAAATGACCATAGCAGATGGTTTTATAATTTGTTTAGTCACTTTTATTAATGTTCATAGTTGGCAGCTAATCTGGTTATTAATTTTAACTTTGCTACCACGTGTGTATTTATATATTCTTTAATTCATGACTACATGACTATAACTTTCATATTCATATGCAATATTATTAAAAGCCAAAAAAAAAATCAAATGCAGAAGCAATCAGGCAGTAATTCTACTTAACATAAAACAATGGTTTTGACAATTATTATAAACTATTCCTCTTGAATTAAACCGTAGATATTCACAGGAGACTACTCATGAGATTTATTGAAGCAGATAATTCCATTATATTAGTATAGAAATAGGAACAGGAAAAGGGGACAAAAGAGCCAATCAATGTAAGTACATGGAGACACTGCAGAATTTTTGTATGTATTTTTGTCCAGTAATAGATTTTTGAAGATTATTTACAAACCCGAAGTTGTTTTCCTTTTAAACGCCTTTATTTGCAAAAGATGAATGGTGTGAATTGTTTCACATCATGAAATAGTACATCATATTTTTCTTTAAAATAAGATCCTTTGACTACAAGAAATGGTGATAATCGGATTCCCAACTTGGCCTCCCTCTACTTTTTTGGTTTCTGTCTTCTAAAAATATTCTGGTTTGTTTTTGTCTCAAAATATGGCACTCACAACCTAACCCAATTTTCCAGGTGCGAATTGGCAACCATAGAGAAGAAACTGACCTGCCTTCGTCCTTTCTTCTTTCCTCCCTTTTCTTTCCATCTTTCCTTTCCACTCTTTTCCCTTCTGTTCTTCCTTTGGCAAAACTGAGAACATAATCTCTATCTGGCACTGTATTAGGTGCTGGAGATAAAATTGAGCAAAAGAAAACATTGGCCTCTGCTTTCATAGAGCTTATAATCCAGTGAAGGATATAGAGAGGAACAGATGATCTCACAAATAAATGTAAAATTGCATCTGTGACAAGTCCTAAGAAAAGGTACACAGTCCTATGGACCTGTAATAGGAGGATTTGAGCTGATCAGGGAGATCAGAAAGGCTTCTCTTCTCTTGAGCAGGATGCTGAACAAAGGATAGAGCTAATAGGGTGATGAGAAGACAGAAAATTGTCTCAGGCATGGAAACAAGCATATGCAGTGGGGGTGGGTAGGAAAGACCCTTGTGAAGGTATGAGGGATGGAAAGGAGTCCCAACACAAATGGAGCAAGAAGGGGGAAGCCTGTAGGAAGCGAGGTCAGCCAGAAAATAGAAGGTGTCGGATCATGCAGGTTTTTTGAAGCTGTGTCTTATCTTGAGCCTAACAGAACAAAGGGGAAACCATGAGGAGTTTTAAACAGGAGGGAGATGACATTTTAATTTTTAAAAGATTACCGTGAAGAGTGGATTGAGAAGACACTAGAGTATATGCACATGGATCAGTAAAAAGACTATTGCAGGAGCTTGGGGGACAGATAATGGCAAGGTTGCTTGGGGTCGCTGGCAAGAAAACATGAAATTGAGATATATTTAGAAGAAAAATTGGTGAAACTTGATAATAGATCATATAAGGTGGGGAAGGGAAGAATTAGATAAAGGTGAGGGATTCATGGACTTACAGCTTCTGTCTGATGTGATGGGAGGGGTGCTGCACCATTCAGTGAGGTGGGAAACATTGGAAGAGAGCCAGATTTGGGAGGACGGAATAAGAATACAGTTGTTAGAAGAGTCATTGAAAATTGCACAAGGAAATATCAAGTAGAAAGTTTGATTATGTGTGTCGAGCTCAGAAGAGTGTTCTCAGGTGGTGATATAAATTTGTGAGTTTTCTGCATTTAGATGGTTATTGAATCCATATGGAAGAACATCAAATAAAAAGAGGAAAGGCCAGAGCACTGAACCTAGAGAAACTCAATAATTAATAGCCCTTGAGAAGAAAATGCAAAGAAAGACAGAAAAAGGAGCAGCCAGCAAGGTAGGAGGAAAACCTAGAGGATGCTGAGATTTCCAGAGGAGATCAGCCTTTCCATGTAGAGGGAGGGGCTGGTGGTTGAGTGCTGCTGAGAAGTTAAGAATAGGAAGCATCCTTCTGGTTGATTCATACAAACTTACTGCCAGCTAAAATCCTTAAATGCTTTTTCAGATGTAAACAAACAACCCCAAGATCTCAATAGCTTAATAGAACCAAGGTTTATTGTTCTTCACATCTGATTCCAGGGAGGTTTGAGTCATTCACTTCAAAGAGGTGACTAAAGAAATACGCTGTTTTCATCTTGTGGCTCCTCCAACTTGTCTCATTTCATGGTCTCCCTGGTATCACCCTGCTGCGGGAAGGAGGAAGGGAATGTGGGCAACGGCACACCTAATGTTTAGCTTCCTCGTTGTAGAAGTGACATATGTCACTCACGCTCACATTCCACTGTCAGAGTCAGGCAATGGCAAACCTAACTACAGGGAAGCCGGGAAATACAAAAGAGCAAAGTCAGACCAGTGAGCATTTACAAACCCCATGACCCCTGCCCTGCCCTTAAGCAGCTGAAGTTTGGGATCCAAGTGCAGGACCTTGAATTTACCACCGTTCAGTCTCAGTGTTAGATCTCACCATTTCAGCCCACTAGGCCTTTTAGATTCTGATTCTGAAATTTCCTCCCTTGCTTGAAGTTATAAACAATTTGATCAGCATTCATTTTACGGTTTTACCCAATTAAAGGATGAACTTCTTAGTTGAACAGGGCCAAGAGCTGAGTCTCACCTGAAACCTGTCTCCAGAGGCTATACTCCAGGCTGGTTTCAGTCTATCCTTCAGCGTCCCTGGTGCTGTTCAACCAAATAGGGATTGCCCAATTAAACTAGCACCTGTAGATAAGAAATAGAAGGAAGAACAGAGTATTCTCCTAACATCAAGTTAAGATGTTTTTCAAAATTAAATTAGAAAATAAATACATACAAGATTGTTCTTCTCTAGTGGTAATCTGTAAATAAATACCTGAGGTATCTAGAGAAACCCTTATTTATGATTAATAGGGCATAAGCCTCTATAAAGAGTGTGCTATTAAAAAAAGAAAAGAATATGCTATAGTCTAAATGTTTGTGTCCCTCCCCTGCTAAATATTTATTTTGAAATCTAATGCCCAATGTGACGTGGTCTTAGGAACTGGGGCCTTTGGGAGGTGATTACGTCATAAGGACAGAACCCTTATGAAGAAATTAGTGCCCATGTGAAAGTGGCCCAAGAAAGCTCCCTTGGCCCTTTTCCCCACCCTGTGAGGACACAGCAATAGGCGCTGCTTATGAACCAGAAAATAGGCCATCACAAGTCACCAAATCTGCTTGTATCTTGATCTTGGACCTGCCAGGCTCCAGAGTGGTGAAAAATACATTTCTGTTGTTTATAAGCTACCAAGTCTCTGGTATTCTGTTATAGCAGCCCAAATGAGCTAAGACAGAATCAATGTATTTACTGTCCAAATTTGTTATAAATACTAAGTTGGAAGAAAGAATGTGGTCAGAGAGGGAGCAGTAGATCGCGAGATGGGGAAAAGAGCCGGGGAGCGTGGACACTTGTTCTGCGTGTCTCTAGCCCTAATCAGGGCACGTGAGCATTCAGTCCTCCAGGCAGGTGTCGCCAGATGTATATGACTACTTGCGGCAGGCAGCAGACAGCCAAGAAATAAAACATGGGGACACCCAGGTCTTTGTAACTTTGGTGTAAATAAGTGATGGGGATGTAAAGTACAGCGTAGGGAATATAGTCAGTAACATTGTAATAACTTTGTATAGTGACAGATGGTGACTGGACTTACTGTGGGGATCATTTGGTAATGTAAAAAAATACTGAATTATTGTATGTCAATTATATTTCAGTAAAGATCTTTTTATTTTATATTATTTTTTTAAAAGAAATTGTGGTTTCCTGGGTAAAGAGTTTTAATTTGGGATGATGAAGAAATTCTGGAGCTATATAGTGGTGATAGTTGCTTAATAATGGGAATGTGCTAATGTCACTGAACTATACACTTAAAAGTGGTTAAAATTATAAACTTTACGTTATGCATATTTTACCAAAATTAAAAAAATATAGAGAGAGGTAAATGATGAGTTTGGAGCTGAGATGTGAGGTTCTCATGACATGGCTGATATGTCCCCTGCCTGCTGCTCCCTTTCCCCAGCCCTAGACTGTATGAATGCAGTGAACTTCAAGTTCTGAGTCCCTCCAACCTGGCAGAATCCACGCTTAACCTCTCATAATCTGCTGAGATGGCAGGCTGTGTCTCCGCGAGGACCAGAGAAGGACCCAGAGCCACATCTACTGGTTCCTTTGCGAATCCTTGATTTGGTGTGCCCTTCCCTCTACTTGCTAGCAGACCAACTCAAAGGAGGCTTGGCTGTATCCAAGATGGCATTCTCACCAGGTCTCATATGTGGACATGCCTTTGTAGTCTGGCATAGCTCAGGGCTCTCCTAGCTTTAAACCAATGATAACCAAAATCATCAATTCACTCTATTTGCTCTTTCCATATATTCTCTGACTTTATATGATATATATACAGAAGTTATATATCAATCAGAATTTATATATCTACCAAATATAGAATTTATCAGCCAAAATAAGATTACTCCACTTTTATGGTTATAATAAGTTGATAATTTAGCAATCTGATTTAAACATCACTTTCGTCAGTGAGACACCTGAACTTTCAGATGTGCTGGCCATCAGGTGCTCCTGGATTTAGAACTGGTGATCAGGCTGAGGCCTCTGCAAGGAGCTGCCCTGAACCCAGGTCTGTCCTTAGGGGAGGGCCAGCCTTGCTCTTCAGCCACACCACCTTCCGGCCATCATTTCTCTGTCTTGTCCACTTGACACTGGTGTCAAATGCTTTATGGAAGTTTGGACATACTGTGTCTCCTAAATTTCTTTTTTTTTTTATAATAGTATTTTTATTATGTTAGTCACCATACAGTACATCCCTGGTTTCTGATGTAAAGTTCGATGCTCCATTAGTTGCGTATAACACCCAGTGCACCATGCAATACGTGCCCTCCTTACTACCCATCTCCAGCCTATCCCATTCCCCCACCCCCCTCCCCTCTGAAGCCCTCAGTTTGTTTCTCAGAGTCCATAGTCTCTCATGCTTCATTCCCCCTTCTGATTACCCCCCCTTTCTTTATCCCTTTCTTCCCCTACCGATCTTCCTAGTTCTTACGTTCCATAGATGAGAGAAACGATATGATAATTGTCTTTCTCTGCTTGTGTGTCTCCTAAATTTCTGTCAACATTTAGAGTAGCTAAATGTTTCCTTGCAATCTTTTTAATCTTCTTTGGCTTCAGTAGCTTTTTTCTATTTTTCTACCCGTTACTTACATTTCCCAACAGTTTTGCAGGTAGATGCAGCCAAGTGACTAGTTTCATCCAACGAAATATAAGTGAAAGTGAAATGTGAGACTTCTGAGCTGGGACATTTAGGAATTGTTGTGCCCCTGCTACATCCTGTCTTCTGCTGCCAGAGAAGACGGAGGTCTAGGTCCTTAGGTAACTGGGGCGAGCGGAGCCTCTGGCTGACCTACCTTACATGTGATGCATGTGATGTTATTGTGTCATTTTGTTTCCACATCTTAGCCGAGCCAGTTCTGGCTGATAATCCTGTTGGTCAGAAAGTTTCTTTTTTAAGGTGACAATTGTCAAACACTACAGAACGTACACACCTGAAATAGTCTATGTTTTGTTTTATAAACATAATATACAATATGATGGTTTAGCCAAGTATAGATTCTGGGGTCAGAATGCTAGTGTTTGAATCCAGGCAACACCATTTACTAGCTGTGTGATCTTGGGCAAGTTAATAACCTCTCTGAGCTTTGTAACGTGAGAATCAGAATAGTACCTACCTCTTAAGGTAGTTGTAAGGATCAAATGAATTAAATTACTTAGAGTGGTGGCTGGCACATAGTAAGCATTTGATAGGTGTTTATTATAATTACTAGATGTAACAGGACCCTCATGAATATTGCCATAATTAAAGTGTGAAGCATTTTGATAATGTAATATATGTGAGTGTTGTTGTTGCAAATCAACATATGCTTTAAAATTCTGATCATGAATGCTTAATTCTATTTACCCAAAAGAAAAAAATATTAGAACTAAACATGAAGCAGCTTATAAATAATTTCAAAGAAGGCAGACTCCCCCTTCCTTATGGATAATGAGCAGCTGTTCCACATCTGTCGTCCTGTTTTGAAGTATATATGTGTTTAGTGACTCCACACAATAAACAGGTTTCCCTCTGACTCTTGTCTTTGCTAGAAAATGTTGTGGGCAGTCTGTTGAGCCCGTGCATGAACACACATTTCAAGTAAGCATGATTCCATTATGACTTTAAAAGCTGATTTGATTTATAATTTAATTTCTCTTATTTTTTCAAAAGATATAAAGCCAATATCCAGCATCCTATTAGTAGGAGTTTAATTTTCAATTCTCTATTTCCCTTATGAAAGGACTGATGGGAAAATAAGTAGTCTCATTATATTCTAATCTTTGGATACTATATTCTATTTTAATCAAAGGTATGGTGCTATTTTTAGGTCTCTTGAGTTGCCTTTGTAGAATATATTTCCTATACAGAAAGTATATGTTAGAACCACAAAGTAAAAGAAAATTTCTACTACAGTGCTTATAGGAATGCTACATTTCTCTCTCTCTTTTTTTATTATGTTACGTTAGTCACCATACAGTATATCATTAGTTTTTGATGCAGTGTTCCATGATTCATTGTTTACGTATAACACCCAGTGTTCCATGCAATATATGCCCTCCTTAATACCCATCAATGGGCTAGCCCGTCCCCCCACCCTGCTCCCCTCTGAAGCCCTCAGTTTGTTTCCCAGAGTCCATAGTCTCTTGTGGTTCAGTCCCCCTTCTGTTTACCCCCCCTTCATTTTTCCCTTCCTTCTCCTACTGATCTCCCTGCTATTCCTTATGTTCCACAAATGAGTGAAACCATATGATAATTGTCTTTCTCTGCTTGACTTATTTCACTTAGCATAATCTCCTCCAGTCCCATCCATGTGGATGCAAATGTTGGGTAATCGTTCTGTCTGATGGCTGAGCAATATTCCACTGTATATATGGACCACATCTTCTTTATCCATTCGTCTGTTGAAGGGCGTCTTGGCTCCTTCCACAGATTGTCTATTGTGGACAATGCTGCTATGAACACTGGGGTGCATATGGCCCTTCTCTTCACTACGTCTGTATCTTTGGTGTAAATACCCAGTAGTGCAATTGCTGAGTCATAGGGTAGCTCTATTTTTAACTTTTTGAGGGACCTCCACACTGTTTTCCAAAGTGGCTGTACCAACTTGCATTCCCACCAACAATGTAAGAGGGTTCCCCTTTCTCCACATCCTCTCCAACATTTGTTGTTTCTTGCCTTGTCCATTTTTGCCATTCTAACTGGTGTAAGGTGGTATCTCAATGTGGTTTTGATTTGAATTTTCCTGATGGCTAATGATGTTGAACATTTTTTCATGTGTCTGTTATGTATGTCTTCATTGGAAAAGTGTCTGTTCATATCTTTTGCCCATTTTTTGGTTTGATTATTTGTTTCTTGGGTATTGAGTTTGAAAAGTTCTTTATAAATCTTGGATACAGCCTTTTATCTGTAGTGTCATTTGCAAATATCTTCTCCAATTCCGTGGGTTGCCTCTTAATTTTGCTGACTGTTTCCTTGGCTGTGCAGAAGGTTTGTATCTTGATGAGGTTCCAAACGTTCATTTTTTCTTTTGTTTCCCTTGCCTTTGGAGTTGGGTCATGGAAGAAGTTGCTGTGGCCGATGTTGAAGAGGTTACAGCCCGTGTTCTCCTCTATGATTTTGATGGATTCCTGTCTCACATCGAGGTCTTTCATCCATTTGAAGTTTATCTTTGTGTATNTCTGTGGCCGATGTTGAAGAGGTTACAGCCTATGTTCTCCTCTAGGATTTTGATGGATTCCTCTCTCACATCGAGGGTCTTTCATCCATTTGAAGTTTATCTTTGTGTATGGTGTGAGAGAGTGGTCAAGTTTCATTCTTCTGTATATAGCTGTCCAATATTCCCAGCACCATTTATTGAAGAGACTGTCTTTTTTCCAGTGGATGTTTTTTCCTGCTTTGTCAAAGATTAGTTAACCATAGAGTCGAGGGTCCATTTCTGGAGTCTATATTCTGTTCCATTGGTCTCTGTGTCTGCTTTTGTGCCAGTACCATGCTGTCTTCATGATCTCAGCTTGCTACATTTCTCTCTTCCAGAATATTTTCTTGTTCACTAAATTGTAGTCAGAACATAATCATCATGAGTGTAAATGGTTTTACTTGTGTGGGTAAAGCAGGGTGGCCATGACTGGTATGAAGACTTACATTTTAAGAATGAAAATAAATGGGAAAATTACTTTAAAAGTAAAAATAAAAATGTTATTTTCCCATGGAAAAAAGTCTGAGAATTCATGTAGTTTAGTTCCAGTAGAAGCCCCAAAAGGGTCTTTTTAACCATCCAACAATAGAATATTATTTTTCATATAGTAAACATTCAGCAAAAGTATTTGCCCACATAAGATCTGCAGAGCAATTACTGTTTCTCTGCACATGTGATCAGGCCTGTGAGAGCAGAGGAATCCACCTTCATGTTTGATGGGGGAAGCCAGTAGAGCATGAATGTGAAAAACCTCTCTCATAGACCTAGTGACGAGGATAGTATGTTCTGCAAGTGGACAGTAGTGTCAGGAAAGGGAAGAGAACAACGCAGATTCCAAAGGGTAACAACAAAATTTGTGATTGGTTTCTCCCAAGAATAGTGTTCATAAACTAGTTTGTTTCTATATGTCTATTGTGCTTGAAAATGTGAAGATAATACTAGCCAGCTGCTGTCTATAAATCTTGGCACTGGGATCTCAAAAAACTCTCCAACTTTGCTTTTGCAAACTCACTAGAAGCTAAATTACCATTAAAAGCAACTTTTGCCCTCACTGTGTCTTCCATGCTCAAAATGTCTCCAAATGTAAATCTCCCAAACTATAGATATTTTTAAAAATCTATGCTTTTTTCTTTTCCTTTCTTCTGAGTTTCAAAGCTTGTCTTGAATAAGTATTCTGTGATTTTTTTTTTCTTGCTTGTTCCAAAATCTGAACATTGAAAAACAGTCACTCAGTCATAGGTTATACTTGACAAATTTTCTAGAAATTTAGGTATGTCATTAAACCATTTGGCAAAATTAAGTAAGCAAAGATAAGAAACTATAACATAGGTGTATTATGTCACTGACTCTTTCATTTTATGTCATTGATAAGACTCAAGAGTATACATTGACAGTCAGAGGTTGGTTTCTCTAGATAGGTCTATAAACCAGAATTATCCATATCCTTAAGTGTATGTGTTTGGGAGTTGGGGAAGACAAAATACATTCATTGAGTGCCAACGTGTACAGTCACTATGGTTTATCCATGTAATCTTACTTAATACCCACTATTAATTACCGAGATAGATATTTAACATTTCTATTTTACAGATGAGAAAAAGACACATAGAAAGTCAAAGTAATTTTCTGGAATTGGGGCTTACTTAGTTGTGAATCAAAAGCCCAAGTACTTTTTCACTATACTGTGTTCTTAGCCTTTTACCATTTCATATACATCCATTTTATTCTGTCTCTTAGAGACTTCAGATACATGGAGTTATCATTTTAAAGTATAATACAACAAGCTAAGTACTTTAATTCAAGTGGAGAGTACCAAAATTGCAATGGATTCTTGTGGGGGGAAATATGTCTAAACCCTACGTTGGTGGGTTTTTTTTTTTATCTTAGAAGTAGTAGAGTATACCTGAAAAGCAAGTTCTAGAGTCATACAGTCCTAGGGTAACATCTCTGCTCTCCATTTATTACTTAGCTTGCAAATTTAGGCAAGATACTTCATCCATTTGGCCTTCAGTTATATTAGTGCAACAAGAACAATAATACAAAGTTACATGAAGTAACAAATGATTGGTAGGGCGCAGGGCACCCAATGATTAGAACCAGCTGAAATCACCAGTAGAGGCTATTGGTAGGTATAGGGACCACTTTTCTCAATTCGCCCATAGAATCCTTGCATATCTTCCCCATTGGTGGCAGTGTGGAAAGTCAGAGGTGCAGTGAAGGTCGAGAGAGATAACATCCTAAGAGTGCAATGATTGCAGTCCTAGGAGTTCAAGAGGAAACATGGTTGGAAGATTTGTCATTCTACTTTTACACTATAAAGTTCCAAATGGTAGGTTTCACACAGCCATAAATGAACTATCATTTACATTTTCTTGTATGTTCTGGGTAAGACTTCCCTTTGACATACTGGTGGGAGGTAACTGTCACTCAGTTGGACATAGGGTGGAGTCTCTAGAGGTTCATGTGAGGTATAGTGATTTATCGATGAAGACTCAGTGACGGTAGAGAAAAGGGACATGCGTATTTGTTTACTGCACTATCAGTACAAATCCAGATTCTTTATCCTCTGAGAGTCCCCCCAAATTAGCATGTCAGCCACATTCTCCTGATCGAATTCTGCAGGATTCTGTGAAAGAATGCTGCTCCAGTCAGCTGGATCAGCTCACCAGGGCAGCCCACTGGAACCAGGCTGGTCACCAGGCCCTGGAATGAGTCTACTGATGTGAGTTACAGAACTCCTATGGGTATCTGGTCAACCTAACACAAGGGATAGAGGGCCAGAGAATGCCCTAAATGGGAGAAACTGGAGCCAGAGCTCATGTGGGTCCTAGGTAGAGTTTACAGTACCCTTCTTGGGTGGCAGTGCCAGCCCTGGTTGGTCCCAAGGCCTGGAGAAATTCTTAAAAATTGTCAAAGAAGGCATTCCCAAAATACAGGACCCCTTAATCTTGGGGCCTGGTGTAGGAGCCTGTGTGCCTAGGTCTAAGGGAGGTAATACCTATATAATTGGTTTTCATGTCAGTCCTGGAAATAAAAGGTGAAGTACTTAGCACATTACCTATAAACCAGTAAGAACTCAGTATCTGTTGAATATCATCATCATCATCGTAAATCAAACTGTCCTCATCACATCATCAAATTATCCTTTCCTTAGGAAATGTTAATAGATACTCCAAGAATAAAAGAAGTGATGTATCAAGACAAATGGCTTTAAAGAACAGTCCAGGTTTTAGATTAATGGTGATGGGTTGAATTTCTGAAGTTATTTCCATTCCTTCCCACTATAACAAAAGTAAGGGATTTTTTTTTTAAGCATAAACCTGTCAGACAAAAAGAATGGGTGAGAAGTCAACAAAACCCAAATTTTGGAAGATATAAAGCAGATGAGTGAGTGGTTAATGACTTGGGAGACTTGAGGAAGCTGAATTCTAAGTCAAGAGTGAGAAAGCTGAGAAGCAACTCAATTTTTGCTGTACTCAGAAGTTAGAGGGAACACTTCTGAAACTAGAAGTGAAGATGGGACTGAAAACAAAGATTGGTTGAAAATTAGATTTTCAGACCTCCTCACCACTCCATGCAGAAAAGCAACCCAACCAATCCACCCCCACTCCCAGCCAAAAGCTAGATTATTTCTGGAGCACTGGTCTTTGAATTAGAGAACAAGAATTAGCCACATTAAATAAAATAATAAATATGTAATCAATAAATAATAATTAAAATTAAATTTAAAAATTAAAATAATTAAATAATAATAAATAAATAACAATTTCATTAAATAAATAAATATGAGACCCAGTCCCCACTACTACCACTACTGCTACTTTTGGGTTTTTGTTGTGTTTTATTTTGTTTGTTTGTTTTGTTTTGTTGTGGTGGTTGTGGTGTTTTTTTTTTTTTTGGTCTCATTCAATTCCCAGAACTCTGACAACCAGGGTTATAGCATTCTAGTCAAGATTTTGGAAGAATCTTTTCTGGAAGATTTGACCAGCCCAAGGGAAATGCCCTAAAGATAATGACTATGCCATCATCTTCTAGTCGTATCCTAATATCCATTCTTCCCTTCCTCTTTAGTCATATAATTCTCAATTGGTCATATGGTTATACTAATATCGTAAAAGGCCAATCTCCTTTGCCCTGAGATGTGGCCAATATTTCTGGCCAATGTGATGTAAGCAGATGTTCTATGTATAACTCACAGGGATGGGATATATATATTTTCTTCCCTTTTTCCATTTTCTTATTGATTAGAATGTAGACATGGTGCTGAGCCTTCTTGTACCATACAGTGTAACATCCACAAAATAGTAAAGCAACAAGATAGAGGATTTCCTTTTCCTGGAAACTCTGGAGTGCTATGCTAAGCCCACACCTGCATTCGATACAAATAAGCTTTTTTTTTGTTTAAACTACTCTTCTTTAAATTTATGCTACACACAGCTGAATGTATATATTAAGCAATATGATAATGTAAGATGCTTCCTCAATGAAATGGCACAGCCCAATAACCCTACAGTGAAGCACGTGGTTGAAGAATTCTGCCCAAGCACATGGAGGTAACAACAGCTTTATAGAGCTTCACTCTCAAAGTTAAGAGGTCAGCCAAAACTACCAGAAATTTGAGAGATCTTTGAGCTATCATAAAAGACAGAGACAACAACCACAACAATAATGCTAATTAGAAGGAAGAAATTTGGAGAAGAAACTATGCAAGAAAAAAAATCCAAAAATTATCACTAACTCTTCAGATAGATATAAATATTTTGAGTTCATAAAGCAAGAGAAGAATACCTTAAAAATGGAACAGAAACAATTATGGCTTTTGAGATTAAAAATGTGATTACAGAAATAAAAAATTCAATGAGAGCTGGAGGATAAAATTGAAAAAAATCTCCCAGAAAGTAGAGCAAAAGGCAAAGAGATGATAGAGAAAAATATTTTTTTTAAAAAAGAATCAGTTCAAGAATTCCAACATCCAAGTAATAGGAATTGTGGAGAGAAAGAAGAGGAAAAAAGTTAGGTGTAAAACCTTCTAAAAAATAACTCAAGAAAATCTCCCCAAATGAAAGCCCATAAACTGACAGATTGGAAGAGTCCATTGCATACTCAACACAATGAACAAAAAGCAGAGCGGCATCAACCCGTATCACTGAGAAACTGCAGAATACTAGAGCGGAGAACAGATCTCAAGAGAACCCAATGAGGGGGAAAAAAGGTAACAGAAAGAAGATTCAGGAATCAAAAAGTCACCAGACTTCTCAAAAACACTGGAAACTAGAAGGGATGGAAACTTGCCTTTAAAATTCTGATGGAAAATGATTTCCAATATAAAATTCTATACCAAGCCAACTATTGATCATATGTGAGAGCAGCCTACAATATTTTAAGTCATTCAAGAACTAAAACTTACCTCCCATGCAACTTTTCTTAGGAAATGACAAAAGGATGCCTTTAACCAAGAAAATAAACCGAGAGGGAGGAAGACACAATTCCAGAAAATGAGAGAGAACTATGAGAAATTCAAGGCAAGAGAAATGTGAAAAGACCCCTCAGGATGATGGTTGTCCTAGGTCAGATTTCCACAGCAGAGCCTGAAACAGGAATTCATGTGCCTGTGACTTACTGGGGGAGAGCTCTCAGAAGAAAGCCAGAGAGGGAAGCAGGATAGGGCTGGGGAAGGAAACAAACAAAAATGTGGACCCAGCTGAAGAACAGCTCAGCCTCATCCCATGGGGAGCTCCGCTGCATAAGTTTCACCTAAAGGCAAGGAGACCAGACTTTTGCACTCCTGGGTCAATCCAGCATTGACTGTGGGAGGGGTGTAACCTCTTGGTTGAAATGGCTCCCATTTGACTTCCGGTAATTCACCAGAGAAGGGGCCTCTGTGAGGCACCGGCATACACAGCAACTGCAGTATGGGCACCCCAGCCCTGTAAGGGGATCTGAGGAGGGTGCCAACAGTCACCACTACAGTGGTGAGAAACTAAGCCACCAGTGTGAGACAGGCATTGAGGGCAAGACATCCAGACTAGAGAAGATCTGAAGGTTCTGGGAGAGATGTTTTCAAGAAGATAAAACCGAGGTCATGCTTAATGTGTCTGAACATACTGAGAGGAAGGTTATACAACTGAGGGAGAGTTTGGGGATAATTAGTCATAGGTACATAAGGAACTTTGCAAACATACAACAGTAAAATAACTCCAGGGAAAACTAGAAGTTGTACAGGAGGAGAAATTAATCAAAGGTATTATATGGCTCAACCAGGAATAGCATTTCACGTGGTCATAATAATGAATACACTGAATACTGATCGAGCCGAAGTGTGAAATAACTACCAGGAGGATGGGGCAGTGGAGTAAAAGAGTCCTACTAGATTGTCCATTGGCGAACCCAGCAGTGTTCTCTGGGTTCAATGAATCAACTGGGACCAATGCTTCCCTCCCCCCAGGATCTACCAAGACTGGTATACGACTGCCCTAGGCAACTGGCATGAAGCTGCAAAGTGCTGATCTCCACAGGCAATACCACCTCATCTGTATAAAACCCACTGTCATGTTCCCCCCACTCAGAGCCCCCATACAAAGAAAGCAACCAGGGCAATGGAGGTGTCCCTCTCCGGAGCACATTCTGTGTCTGACTATGCTCGCCCAAGCACACCTTTCCATATGATGTCAAGAGACTAGGGTCTGGGTGTATCCTGCTAGTCCTTCCACCTGCGAATTCCAGCCTGTGCTGTTTGACGCTGTAGCACTGCCTGAGCATTTTTCTTAACACATCCATTGTCAAAGTCAATAGATAATACCTAAAACCAACATATCAAAAACTAGGAGTACAAGTAGCTGTTTAGGGCTATTTAGAGATATTGAGAGTAATACTAACAGAATCACTAGTGCCTCTGGGAAGTGGGAAATGTAAAGCTGGGGTGAAGGGTTTCTATTTTCCATAACAAACACTGTAGAACTATGTGCATATATAACTTTCATAAAGATAAAAATATTTTAAAAATGGTTAAACAAGTTGCTTTACTGCTGTACTTGTCAAATGTTTCATAAGTGGAAATTTTCTAAGGGCAAAATAAGGTAAGCAGCATTCCCCAAACTTATTTGGCCCTAGAACTTTCATATTTATTTCTTTAATCACTTGTTAACATCTTCAAAGGAACAAATGTTGCCATCTGGGATCTAGTATCTTATAGAAAGAGCACGAATTTACAGAAAGCAGAAAAACCTGAAGTCCCTAGGGAAGACATTTATCTAGCATTTACTGAGTGCCCATACTTGTCCTGGCTTTGTGCTAGATGTCTTAAGGTGTGCTTGCTCCTGTAATTGGATTCTGATCAGATGTGATGATGTAATTTTGATTCAGTCTCACAGTTCATTCAGGAGACATTCACTGAATGCCTGCTATGTGCCAGGAAGTGCTGGGGGGGAAAATGTACAAGATACATAAAGCCCCTGACTTCACCACGGAGATTCTGTAGTCAAGAAGAAAAGGAAAATGGGTATATTTGGACCATCCATTTACTACCAGTAATTTTGCATTTCATTTAATGGACCCACTTCTGTGTGTTCAAAAGTGACTTCCACTCTGGTTCTTCAGTTGCTACATGATGTCATACAAAGCTAGCTCAGGCCAGGTGTTTTGGAGCCAACCACTACTCTCTTAATTCAAGAGGCACACCCATTACATCCTATATCTAGGGCTGTAAGGGTCCCAGGGGTCTCTGCAATCTTCTCCTGCTTTAGGTCTTTGAAGTACAGAAACTGCGGCTGCATGGAAATGCATCTAATTGATTCTACCATGGAAGCTCACAAGGGTGACAAGTTTATCCTGAGCTCCTGAAACCTAATGAAAGACAAACTCAGAATACACAACCCCAAATTCCTTTTGCTTTGTTATAGTTACTCTATTGTTTTAACCCATAAAGTTATATGTGTTCATTTTAGAACACTTTTAAATTATAGCAAATATCCATTCAAAAAAATCAACCATAGTCGCTCACCCCAAAATAGCTATTTTGGTGTATTTTCTTGCAAGATTTTTAAAAAAGCTTTTCCCATGTAGACACTTGTCTTAATTTCTAACAAATTAATAGAACAACGGCCTGGTGAGAAGCCGCCAGCAAGGCAACCTGCAGGCACACGCTGGGCGGCTTTTCGGAGCCCTGACTCACAATGCGCTTGATTGCCAGGGGATCCTGCATGCTCCTCCTGCCTCACCGCTGCAGCGTCCGAGGCTGCGGACCACTTTATCACTCTGAGCATCTTCCTTCTGGATGTAAGTATTGGAGGGCAACACATCACTAAAAAAGAGAGAGACGAGATGTTAGTTTTGATTGCTAAAACACACAAAAGACAAAGCAGAGAGAGCCTACGTCCGCGGTGCGCTTTGTTGCAGGGGGAGCCGCTCTCTCCCAAGAGCTAAGGGAGCGCAGGGACAGAGGCGCCAAGAACGCCAGCTGTCTGTCAAGTGGGGGAAGGGCGGGAAACTACATACAGTCCTCAGCTAGGGGGCACTAGGTGCCCTTCATATGCTGCAGGAAAAGCACACAGCAATTGCAAACCGCTGTGCTGGAAAACAAGCCTTTCCATAGAGTTCTTTGGCTTTTCTCTTTTGTTTAATGGTCCTAGCATGCTTTTTATGGTATTGATTTGTCAAAATCTTATCATTCTTATTGTTCAAACCACAGGCCAATTTGTGTTAATTTACTGTCCTTGGCTAAAATAACTCATGGATATATTTTTTTTAAATAGGGCGATGAGGGTTTATTTTTTTACACTACACATTTAAAATCCTTATAAATGTTTTGCATCTTTTAGTTTATATATGTATTTTTTTAAATCATAAGCAGCCAGTGGTGGGAATAAAATCACTCCTGGGGGAACTGCTTCACCATTTTTTAAAAATCAGCATCGATTTTCATTTAAGTACTTGCTGGGCAAGTCATCACTTCTTAGCTCTGGTTATAATAGCATTCAGCTAAGTCTTATCCCTCAAACCGCTTCACCTCCTATACTTCACATAAGGATGGTAAGAAAGCCATGACTGAGGAGGACAAATGATTTTGGCTTGGTTACCATAGAGTTAGGAGGGGTACTTAGAAAAATCCCCTTTGGAAGACTGTGCAGGAGGCCCACAACAAATACTTCTTTGTAATAAAATTTATTTCTTTGGTCAGCAAATTATGCCCTAAATTAAATGAAGCCTGTAGACCTTGAATATAATCCAGCTAATACAACTGGATTACAATGCAGCAGTTTGAATATAGACATCAATGCCATGCTTAACATGTAAGAATGGCCTCCATCAAAATAGTGTAAAAGAATTGAAGGATTAATTTTGCCTTTGTGGCTCAACTCCTGAATGCCTGGCCACTTCCCCTACATGAATTTGGCCCCATACATAGAGAAGATGCAATGACCGTCTCTCCAAGCACAGCCCGAGACAACAGGACAAACACTGGGACCGTGCCTGTACTATTGCACAGACCAAGATCTGTTGGCAGAAGTGCTGTTCTTCCACAGCCCTGATGAGGCAGCCATTTCCACAGGGACGCACAGGTTGCTGGTCAATGCCCATACCCCCTTTCCACCAGGAGTGGGCTCAGAGTTCCTCCTCAGATTTGCCGGATAAAATACAGTACATCCAAATATTTCATGGGACATGTGCTTAAAAAAATGCATTTTTTTTATCTTAAACTCAAATTTAACTGAGTGTCCTGTAGTTTTCCTTAGTAAATCTGACAACTTTATTTCTGTAGTAAGGAGAAATTACTTTCTTCTTAGGATAGGAATCCTTCGTTTCATTCTTCACTGGGTTTAGGGAAGATAGGAAGGGATATAAGATTTTTTGCTTGTGAGTCTGTGTTCTCAATGTAAACGCTCACTCATTTACAGGAATAAGAACCTAGAAAATTACTATTTAGTCAGACTAGTCCAGAAATCTAAGAACTCAAGATAATTATTTTAGTTCAGAAGTCCCAGCGCCTATTCCCATCCGTGTAACTATTACTAAATAAATCGGCATAGTGGCTCATGCCAATCAGAATCAGGAAGGTTCCATCTTTGCCTTGATTTTTTCTATGAGAAATAACGTCCCCGTGCTCCTATTTTATCTGCAGGGATTTTAATTGGGGAGGTTCTACCATGTTGGATAATAGTGTAAGAGTTGATTTTATTTTTAAAATCTGTCCATGATTGAGCATCTCAAAGATAATCTCTAAATAAATATGTAATACCGTGCATATTGTAAATGTTCTCCCCCCCCCCAAATTTTTATTACATTTTTTAGGGTCAGACATATTCACAAATGGAAAAGTTGGTTATTTATATTATCTGAACTGAAGAATACTTGGAAACCTCTTTCATGTTAAATTAGTTTCCGTCTCTAGATGCTACAATACTTAAAAGATCCACATGCGATGGTCTTTTTAGCTGGTCTTTTTAAATCCCCAGGAAGGGATTATTAAAGCACTCACACTTTAAAGTAGATGGCCGCAGAGGGAGACTGGATTTCAGTCAGCATAAGCATTACGAATCTGAATTCAGGTCACTAGACAGTGCAGAGAAAGGATGAGGATGTGGTTAGTAGTAGGAAGTTAGGCTCATACTTAAGAAAAACGTCGTTTGCTCCATAAATGTACCTTGGGTTCATCCTGACTCATGCTCTTACTCTACTCCCAAAGTGCCTTGTTTTTAACTGAAGAGGGGGTTGATTTTATTTAACCAAATGCCCTTCCCTCCTGCTCTTGGAGTAGGATTCATTCACCACTGGTACCGCTCCGCTCTAGTGTAGGCTGCCACATAGGCCCAATTCAGATAGCTGGTAGAGTGCTAAAGGGCTTTTCCTGTTTACTACTAATTTGCTGTGTGACCTTAGGCAAATCACTTAACTTCACTGGACCTCAGTTTTATCAAAATAAGATGCCCGGGTGGCACTGGAAGGACTGTCAGTCTCACCAAGAAAAGAAAAAGAAAAACATCATCAAGGCCTTATATTTTGTTCAGTAGAGAATCTCTATTTTCTCATCCATCACTACTCTACTCCTCACGAGTCCTATGTCCTTGGGAAATTTATTTCCTCTCTCTTTGCCTCTATAAACAGGAAAAAATAAAAACTACTGGATTATGATATTATGATAGTAAAATGTGAAGCACTTGGAACAGTCTTGACACATAAATGTTTGTTGAATTTTAGCTATTATCACAGTTAATAATAGCCGTTAGTCCTCAAAAACATTTTGATTTTAAAGAAAACTTAAGTTATATCAATATCCTTAGTAAGCTCTTGTTGTAATTGGCATCTTTATGAAGATATGTTTACTTTTTGCTTTCTATTAATCATGTTCTACATAAACTTTTAAAAAATAAAAATGCATATCATCAACATTAATTTCTCAGAATTCAGAGGTAATAAAGGCATCTTTTTCACATATACGTATTTAAAAAACCAGAAAAAAATAATCTTAATTCCCCCTCCCAAGTAATCCCCGTATTTCGATACCTAACCACAAAACAGTCCTTAAGGAATTGAACAAAATACAAAAGAAGATCGGACATCTCCAAAGAAAAGATTTTCGAAATAATTTTTGAAAGGCTAAATTAAAATTTTTACCTCTCTAAACTGACCTTTAATAAAAGCATGCATGACGTAATGCAGTAGATTGTAGAGATCTCTGGTGCAAACAAGAATTTCAACCAAACTTCCCATCTTTTAAGCTTTACAGAACCTACTGTCTGCAGAAGGACACTTTTTCCTCTCCTGTTACCACTCATCTCCATCTCCACATTCCTGGTGCTGTTCCTGAATTTATCAGTTACTCGAGCAATTTCCGTTAACGTGAGTTTCCCCAGAAACATATTAAATCATTTAACAATGATTTAATCATGGAATCATTTATGATACTAAACCTGTCTTGTGTTGTGATACATTTTCATTTGTCTTATATATATCTACCTTGATTGTTGTGTTTGTATTATTTCATCTTTTCATTTTTTTTTTTCCTTTTCTTTTTGGAATGTAGAAACTGTTAGCTCTGGAAGTGGTTAATGTGATGAAAAAACATATTATATTGAAAAAAAACCATCCACCTCAATCCAAAGTGATGGCATTGAGTGGAATCGAGTGTATCCTGGAGCCCCTAATGCACACAAGATGTGGAGCGTGTCCCTTGGTCCGAACTTTTACATACTAAGTAGCAGTGAATGGGAGAAATAAATCAAATGGGAGGATGGCTGGCATAATAAACAGGCAAGATGCTTCATACTTACATCCCAGCAAAGCAATATGAAAAAGTGATCCTGGCTGTCAGGAGCTATTACTGAGTGAAAAACTTCTTTTTAGCCCTTCTCACTTTAAAAAAAAAAAAAGAAAAGAAAAAAAAAGTGCTGGAGGAAAATAGCCTCCTTTCTTTGAGTCCCTCAGAAAAGTTGTCAGTAAAACACACTGCTATGTATCATCTGTTTAGTGACAGAAAAAATATATATTGAGATCAAAGATAATCAAGGTACACCTGGTTATTGTTTGTAAAGACTTAACAGTAAGTTTTTAATGATTAATTTACCCGCCACATAACGCCTTAATAGATCGTGTGCAACATCAAGGGAGGAATGCGGCACTGCATTTCTAAAGCTTCTTTCTATGTCTCTGAATGATAATAGGCATGGAAGCCATCATTAGTCTTGTTAGATGATGGTTCCTTCAGGAATCTCCTATGTGTTACCTTTTAGAGGGGAGGTCAGGGAAGCCGCCCCCTGGGACTCCCCTGCAGGATACAACTAACACAAGCATAAACTGTATGGAAATGGCTAAATTATCTTCACTGAGACCTTGGCCTTTCACATCAATCAAGTCCTTCTGAACTAGTAAAACAGATAAGCACCCTGCTGGCCAAAGTGTTACTATCCTTATGCTTGTCATGACTGGCACTACAAATTTAACAATAAACAGGCAGTTATTTGTCTTACTTCTTTAAAAAACAAAATCAGCATGCGGAGGGTAGCTGTTTCTCTCCGTCCCTCCTCTACAGGCCCTTTATCCAGGAATCCGCTCACATCGGCTATCAGAGCACATGGGGAAGGTAACATCTGACAAGCCCCAACAAAGCAAACCCGGCCCCCGCGGCTGCTGGGTGGGAGGGGCGGGCCCATTTATCCACCCTCACGTCTCCGCTTCCTCAGAGTGGAGCCTGTGTCAATGCCTCATCCCGACACCTAACTCACGGGGGAATTATAAGTCATCAATACCAATGACTGTAAAACACTTTGTAAATAAAAATGGCTTAGAAGTTCCAATTAACAACAGAAAGTAACCCTCTGGGGTGGACCGGGGAGAAATAACCACAGCCATAAATAAGCAATGGTGGGTTTAGGCTTACCTCTTATTTCAATGCCATTAAAAATGGGCCTCCTTCCCATCTCCAATCTGAAGACCTCACTATGATTTCTTCTCTTATCTACATTACAAAGTGTCACGGCTTAGGAGAGAAAGGGTCCAGGGAACACAGGGTTGAGCATTTCCTACTGTTTTCATCCCCCCCCCCCCAACAACAGGCATACACACTCTGATCTCTCCTCGTGAGAAGTGACCACAACAGCCTGGTGGTGTAACTTAACTAAAGTAGCCAACTGCTTGACAACTACGGATGTGCAGGAACGGGGGCTCGGAAGCAAGAGGCCCAAGAAGTTGCTAAAGGGCACACCTTTCTTGTACTTTCACGCTTGCCCCGTATAGACCTTTCATGGGCAGACACAGCGGTTGGAAGGTGGGCCCAGGAAGTGTCCGCCCAGCCTGTCGCATGTTTCAGGCTCTGTGCTAGTCACTTCCAGTATATTTCACTTGCACCTGTAAAGAAACAGAGGCTGCAGTAGCAATTCGATATGACCAGAGTAAAATTAACTTAATAGCCATGCAATCCTTCCATCTGCCAGACATTATTCGAAGGGCATTCTAAATACAAACTCATCGTTACTGAGAATAACCATGCAGAGCAGGTACCATTATCATCTACGTTTTTAAGACGGAGAAACCCAAGCAGAGAGAGATGGAATAACTTGCCCAAGGTCACAGCAAACTGACACTTGAATTCTAGGGTCCATGCTTTTAACCACTTCTCTGAGCTGGAACAAGAGCCAAGGCTCCCTGCTCCACAACTAGTGTCTAGGATCCCTGCTGGATTGCAGAAAATTACAAATAAGCAGATAAGACAGGGGGACATCATCTTCAGGGGCTCACATGCCTGGGCAATGACAGACAGGCAAACACTATGGGGTGATGGGAATCACAGGAATGTGCAAAACAGTTGGGAAATGTAAATAAGGGAGCCTTTAATTCAGACTGGGGTCTTTAGAGGAGTGTTGTTTTTTTTTTTAAGATAGAATTTTGGTTTCCATTTCCTTAGAAAAGCTTGCTATATGTCCCCCCTACCCCCCATTTTCCTACAAGCGTTCTTGTAATCTTTGGCATAAGTGTGAACGGCATGTCTGCAAGGAGTGATTTTAAATATCAAATCAAATCAAATTAGCACTACCCTTAGCAGCAACCTGTTAAGGTTACTGCAAGATCAGGGCTCACAGCAGCAGAACACAGGTTTCCAGAGCTTGACCAGAAACCAGGGTCCAACCCGGGGAAATTCAGGGGAGCTGCTGATATGGTGTAGCCATTAGGCATCTCTAGAGCAGCCTTGGCTGGCTGGTGGGCCTGGCTGGTGCTCTGATCACCCTAGACACCCTAATAGACAGAGGCACTGCCTCTCCTGCCCTGGAGGACTGTGAAGGGAGGGCAGTGCGTGCTCCCTCCCCGCAGAGGCCTTCTCTAAGGCAAAAAGACCTTCTCACGACCTGTGAGAAAGGTGCACTCACAAGGACAGCCATGCCTGGGGAGGTGTTTGGAAAGATGAGTTGGGGGGAGGAGGACTGCAGGGTGGAAGACCCAGACGGGGCTCAGCTTCCGCTTGGTCCTTGATTTCCCTCTGCTGAGGGATTCGTCCCCAGGAAGAGCTGACCTGCCTGCACCCCTCCACCCCTGCAGCAGTGCAGTGGTGTCTGTACAGACCTGCCCAGCTACATAGCTAACAAGAACACATGGAAACCCTTTGAACACACTGCTCTCTACTGACTCTATGTCTTGTGCCTTTTATTTTATTTTTTTTTTAAGATTTTATTTACTTGACAGAGCATGTGAGAGAAAGCAAGAGAGAGTGTGAGCACAAGCAGGGGGAGCAGCAGGCAGAGGGAGAGGGAGAAGCAGGCACCCCTCTGAGCAGAGAGTCCTACGTGGGGCTCCGTCCTAGGGTCCTGGGGTCATGACCTGAACTGAAGGCAGATGCTTAACCAACTGAGCCACGCAGGCAGTCTATGTCTTGGCCTTTTAAAAGGTATGGATGCTGTATGCAAAAAAGGAATCATGGAACACTACATCGAAAACCAATGAAGTATTGTATGGTGACTAACATAACAAAATAAAAAAAGAAAAGAAAAGGTGTGGACAAGGGTGCAATGAAGGAACAATGATGCTACAGATGAGTGACATGCAAACGTACTCACTGGGTATCGCTGAGCAGAGAAAAAGTAGGTTAGAAAATAGTATGTGCCAAATCCAATTCAAATAAAAATACAGGAGAAACATGCATCAAGATATTTTTCTCCCTTTTATTTATCTGTGTTCTCTATGATGACTGTGTATTATTTAATTTCTTTTAAGAGCTATTTTATGTTTTCCTCAGAGAGTGGGAGATTACAGAATAGGTGGTACAGGTAAAGGTTATTGTCAGTCTCAGTGGTTTTTTAAAGTGCTGATTCGATTGAACTATTTCAGGTTGAGGAACAAGACATTAATATTAGGGAGAGAAGTGTGTTCATGAGCTGGATGTGCCAGCCCTCTCCTGATGGCCAAAATCAAATGCGAAGTGGTCATTGTCATTCAGCATAGCCCCAGAATACAGATTTTATAACTTCCCTGCCACTTACCAAATCAAAATCAGAGTATCCCAAAGTAGATCTAAAGGGACATTGATAGATGACATTGATAGATTTTAGAAGAAGAAAAACCAGAAAATTGAGTGGCGAAGTTAATTTGGGAATGTTTAGCTCAATACACACTAAATAGGCTTCTTTACTGCAGGGCTTCTCCGAGCTTTTGTTATGCTAATGTGCGCTTTAAATTTCTGAAAACTGTTGGAGTCCATGAAGATTTCTAAATTTCATATTTATCTATGGTATCTTTTTTTTTTTTTGACCAAAGCATCACATAGGACTTATGACCATACAACACACTTAGGACAATATTATTCTGGAACAGTATTCTGGAAACACGTATAAACACATGTACTGTTAACCTCAGGAAAATTGAAAAATGACTTGGCAAATACAAATCCATTATTTTAGCCAAAACACTCTCTAATTTCAAGAACTGTGACATTGGTGAGGATATGAAATCAATTCTGCCAGGTTGCCCCATCAGAAGCACCAAAGAGTTCTCATACCAGTGAAAAAGCATCTGAACATCAACCAAAATCTGTGAACTCACTTTCAAATAAATGGGACCAGTCTGTAAACAAAATAAAATGTACACCTGTCACTGCCACTCATTTCCATAATCACAGTTTATAAATTTACATGCCATGAAAAGCTTTATTCATGTTCGTATGGTGTGAAAACTGCAGGAAAAACTTCAAATTAATTACCTTTCTTAAAACAAAGCAATTTAATTTTATCGCAGACCAAAAGGGAATTTATTCACGAGCCATAAAACTTCTGGAAATACAGCCATGCAATAAGACCTAGGAAGAGTGGCTTGTGCTCGAACATGTCCTCAAGATATAGAAGCAAATTAACTTCATAGCTACAATCCATAGGCTTAAGGCCTTAGATCAGGTCTCTCCAGCTTAGCCCTTTGGAAGATCTCAAAGGTAGACTTGACCCAATAATATGATCCTTTTCTCAGAGTTGACTCAGAGATTTCCCCCACAATCTACATAATCTGGTGACTTTTAGAACCAGAAGTTGAACAGCTGAGATAGTTCATCCCTACTTTGCCCTCACAACTTCCGTAGACACCAGTTGAACACATCTCGGAATCCATTTGGGTAAGGGTGGGAGGGACTCCAGGGACCGAGTCTTTTTTTTTTTTCTTGGAAGGATCATTTTATTTCACACTGAAATAAGCTGATTAGTATGTAGAAAAGCAACAGTCTCTTGATTTCCACAAATGTGTTTTGATTTTTTATTCTGGGCCTCAAGTTCCTTCCTGCATACATTTAACTGCAGCCCACTCCAACACTGGTACATTTACTGGGTCGAGGGGTTGTGGGGGTGTACTTCTCCTTGGAATCTTGCTTACATTTGCATGTGAAAAGAAAGAAATGCTTTTGAGTAATTAGTCATCTGAAATTCTGCGCCATGAGGAAAAAATTTGCTTTTGGATATGTATGGGGAGAAAAATCCATATGGACAATGAATACAGTATTGACATGTTGGGGGGAAGGGTTGGGGGCATAGCACATGATATTGAATTTCATCCAAACAACGGTAAAAGTAATATTGCTACTTTCTCATAAATAATGGCTAACTGTGGAAAATAGCACAAAGCTCGGGTTTTTTTCTCCCCACAAGTTAAATTTCTTTTATTAATTCCATGATTTAAAAAAGCCCTTTCTTTTTGACCTGATATTTTCATGCCATATTGAAGAAACTCATGATCAATATGTATTGATTTGATCACTAATTGCATTAATTTTGCTTTAGAAATTAGAAAGGGTCTAATGAGAATGTGAAGTCACTTCAAGATAGTGCATTACGGGCAGGCTAATTTAGCTGGACTCTGTGCATCAGATTATTTCATTATGAACCACCAATTACCATACAAACGGATGAGATAAATAGCTTTTTTCTGAGCAGATTTACATTTTTGAATTCGTATATAAATTTCAAGAGCTTAAGTTAATTTATATCCCACGACCATATTTAATATCCAAATAGTTCAGTCATGAATGCATTATCTGCATAAACCCTCACTCCAGCCTTTCATATTATGCTTTGAACAACATTGGAAACACTTTTTAAAAAATATTTGCTCTTACCGCATTTAATCTCTTAAAGAAAAATATGAAATGAATATTTTTGTTCAAATCTTCCATACCATCACTTAGCAACTGGTAAAATAAAGCCAAGAGAGCAAGATGTATAAATGTTGTTCAATATTTATAAAATCATAAGAATATGAAATAGTCAAGCTGATTTTGAAATTGAGTGCGGATGCTAAAATAACATCCCAAGAAACAAGAGGCCATAGAGGCTTTTAAATTTTGTGAGTGTATTTCTGCTGCTCTTAGAAACCTACCTGTTCAGTTGAATCAAATAAAAAGACTCCAGAAGGAGAGTTCTCCTCAGTAAAATTCCACCTGATTTGATTCTGGGGAGCTTGAGTGGAGTGGTATCGCGGCATAGGGGAGAAATGTAGCCAGAGGCAAGTGTGGAGAAAAAAAATCGAGATGGCCAGAATTCTGGGGTATCTTGAAGAAAATCGATGCATCAAAATGAAATCCACGAAACCTTTCAGAAATAAATATTCGAAAGCTCATTCTATTCTCGGAATGTGTATTTATCCACACTAAAGGAAACGAAGTAGCTAACACTAATGGGTGAAGTTCCAAAGTCTTCATTATCATGAAGATGCTGTCTACTTTTCTGCTATTTAGTATTTAGTGATAAAATCATAGGCACACAGCTTGGGCACCTGATTCCTACAGTTCTAATTATTGTACGTTTGTGAATTTAAAAACTTTAGAAAACAGTCCAGGGTTAAATTTAGTCCCTCATTCATTATCTTGTTCACTGGCATTATAAGATGATATCCCAAGGGGAAAAAAAAAACAATGAATTGTGAATTTATCACATAATCTATAAAGTATATTTCATAAGTAAGGACCTTACGAGAGAATATCAGAGTTGACGGGCTCACTAGAAATCAGCTAGCTCCTTGGCACTCACTATATGCTCTTGGATCAGCTCCTGGGAGCCAAGGTGGGCTTTCCACCTTCACTGTAGACTTACTGAATCCAACTCTGAATTCAGACAATGCCCAGAAGATTCACGTGCACATTAAAATTTGAGAACACCGGTCCAGTCTTTCATTATCTTTTTACAAACATGGCAACTAAGGCAAGGAAAGCTTAAGAATTGTTCAAGGGGCAAAAATGAACTCTCTCAGGTGTCTAAGGCTGAAAGCTACAGAGGTTAACATATGATGCTAAATAGATCCCAGTAAAGGATTAGGTCTATAAGAGTCACAGTTAACTTTGGTGGGGGTTGAATATTGCTGGACTACCAGCCAGCTTTGGGAATTGCTTGCCGTGCTATAAAGAGCATGGTTGAGAATATGTGGATGCACTCTAAGCATGATTATGCTGCATTTTTGCGCCTCAGAATCATTTCATCAGTCAAGTCCGTGCGCAACTTCTAGTATCCCCCAACTCCGACCCACTCTCTCCACAAAGAATTCAAAGGAAGGGAGAATAGTTGCATCCTCAATTTACCTATTGACACAACAAAGTGTGAAAGTCCAATGTGACATATTTGTCAATATTTCACCACATAGAAATGAAAACAGAAAGGAAGGTAATAAGTGGAGGAATTTTTAGTGTGGCTACCTACAGCTGAGTATATGTAAGGCGAGTAAACAGTAGCCCAGTATAGACACAGCTGAGGGCACTTAATTAGTGACAATTACAACATTGTTCTAAGCTGCCTGCAGCCTTGCTCTTTCCCTTTAGATAAACTCTTTTAAGTAAATACAATGTCAAGAAAATGGACAAGCCCTTTGACTTGCCAGAGAACCATGAAAGTGGCATATTCTTTTATCAATTGAAACGTGCTTTTTTCAGCTGGACTTGTTAAGGGCAATTAGACCTCACATTTACTAGAATTCATACAGCCTACAATCCACACATTATCTATACTAGTTACTTAGTGTTAAATGTGCAGCAAATAGTCTTTCCTTAAAAAAAATATACTAATAATTGTCACATACCAAATCTTATGGTCAGAGCCTTTAGGAGAATAAATGCCTATAAACATGATTTAAGAAATAGTTTTCTGACTCACTGATGTTTAATTATTTATAAGGGAATAAACAGTCTGATGCTTTGCTAATTATCATATGAAGTGAAAATGGTTTCCAGGAAATGTTTTTTTTACTAGAGCATGGTGAAATTGCTATACATCACCCTAACACGTGCTGAACTAAGGTCTGGCTCACACAGATACGATTTCATATCGAGATTCTAACAGGTTATATATGCATTTATTTTTTTAAAAGATTTTATTTATGGGGCGCCTGGGTAGCGCAGTCGTTAAGTGTCTGCCTTCGGCTCAGGGCGTGATCCTGGCGTTCTGGGATCGAGCCCCACATCAGGCTCCTCCACTGGGAGCCTGCTTCTTCCTCTCCCGTTTCCCCTGCTTGTGTTCCCTGTCTCGCTGGCTGTCTCTGTCAAATAAAATCTTTAAAAAAAAAAAAAAGATTTTATTTATTTATTTGAGAGATAGAGTGAGAGAGATCACAGAGGGAGATGGAGATGGAGAAGCAGACTTGCTGCTGAGCGGAGAGCCTGATGTGGGCTGGATCCCAGGACCCTGAGATGATGACCTGAAGCAAAGGCAGACAGTTAACCAACTGAACCAACCAGGCGCCCCATATGCATTTATTTTTAAGGCAGTATTTGTCTCTGATATGAAAAAAGGTATGTTAAAAAATAATATTAACAGGCAATTAAATTTGTGGGCAGGAAAAGAGTGCCTAAATAATTTGGAAATAGGGCAGTCAGATTTCACAGGCTTTACAAAGGAGATACATATCATATATCTCAAAGGAGATATATATCATATATCATAGATATATCATATATATGTCATATATAAGCTGTTAGTATAACTTTTAAATATAAAATAATGATAAATATGTCATTTTAATTAAATTTGACAGAAAAGGAAACATCAAAATCATAGCTAATTAGTACTATTCTGCCAACTCTGAAGGTTAAAGCAGTATAAAGACTGTTCTCAAGAAACTGAGAGGCCATAGCAGTTCTCTTTTTTTAACTTTGCAGTTTGCATTTACTGCTCCACAGTAGCCAAAAATAAATGTTAACATTTGCAATTTCATGCCATCCCAATAATTCTGGATTTCAAAGATAAAGACGTATGTGTGGTTGCTTTCTTGTATTGGGATTCCATTGAGATTAGCATGGGAGGATTCATGTGTTCTGTTCCATTTACCTGCTCTCACCTGGTTCTTTTGAGACCAACAGTACAGGAGGGGCTTTCATGCTGGTCCCTCTGCAAGGTATTCTAGCCAATTCCAGTAACCAGTCTCAATCAGTCCACCAACATTCAACAATTCCTTATTTTGCCTTCAGCAAGACACTTTATATTTAGTTACATGGATTTTTCGGTGAAAAAAAAAATGCCTCCTTATCTGTTAAAGCACTTATCTGCCCCTGGATTTCTTCAGTATCCTTAAAAACTATATACTGCATGCGTTCATCAAGGGTGGTTAAAAGTGAACTGAATGGGGAGTTTAGGGGAGCCAACTTCCATTCTGTGGACACATGTTCACTCTTCCCCATGCTGGGCCTCTGTTAATGTGCCTTTGTTCCCCCACCCCCTTCTCAGCTGCCCTTTGAAACACCTCTCAAATGTCCTCTTCTTGGAGAAGGCTGCCTACACCAGCCTCAGGTAGAGTTTTGTGCTGCCTGGTCTAAGCTCTGTGGTACCTTTTACACATATCTAACTAAGCCCTTAGCGTACTGGATTTTAATTCTAATGATTGACTCATTCGAGTTGGATTGTGTCTACCATCTCTGTATCTGCAGCACTTGATAGCAAGATATTTTAATTAAATGAACGAAAATGTTGTAAAAGTCCTTTCAAAAGCATTCCAGATATTTGGATCCCTATAAATCCAAAGATATTCATACTCTAAGAGCTCATATTGTTCTTGATTTTTCTGATTTGGAAAAGGGGGCTCAAAATAGTTTCAGTTTGGTAGGATGAGACCCCATTTTCCTGTTACTGCTGCCCCATAGGGCCACGTGATTTTGTAAGACAATAATCAAAGATGATGTCAGTGGGTTGGGGCACAGTGCTTAGCTGGGTAACTTTGAGTAAGTAATTTAATCTCTTTAAACCGCATTTTTCTGTGAAATGGAGATAAATAACTGGGACCTACTTCATTCAACTATACAGAATAAGTGAGAAAGTATTTGTAAAGCTGAGCACAGTCCATAATATATTATAAATGCTTAACAAATGTAGCTATTAATAATAGTATTATTATTGTTATTGATTAAAGACAATCCACAGATTCTAGTATGCTTTAGAAAAGTCTCGAATACCTTTATTAATTCTTTCATTCAACACACATTTATTCAGAACCTAGTAAATAACTCTGTGGCTATTCAACAATCTCTTCTAGGAGACTAGTACTTATTAGGTGCTGTAAGGAATAAGACATTGTATCAGACCTCAGTGAGTTTACAATCAAGAAGTGTGATAAAGAAAAGTATATAAATAACTGTCGTGTAAGGAAGAAGGCAAAACACACCATGTGACTGACGTACAAGACCACCGTCATGATTCCTGTGGCCAGCAGTGCTCACAAGGAACGAGGACCAGGCATTTTCTTCTCCTCCATCACCTGCAACAACACAATTCCTATTCACCTGCAGGAGGGAGAATGGAGGTGGGAACTCCTCGAGCCTTCTGCCTCCTGCGGAGATAAGCAGAGCCATAAACACTGTGCAAAGACCCTGACTGATGTAGGTCTTGTATTCGGTGGCTTTTCCAGGAAATGTGATGTGTGTTAAATGGATCTGCTTTTATTTTTGGTGGGAGTCATTGGATGTGAGGAAGTAGGAAATGTTTGACCTATTAAAACAATAAGTATACAAGTTAATTTCTTCCCAAACTATGTCCAAGCTTCTTCTGCTTAACTTGAAACAGGACCTCAGGTCACACCAGGCACACACAAGACTTGAAAATAAATGCTTTGCTGGTGGTGATGACTTCCTTCTGGTCTCACAGAGGAAAGGCATTAAAACCCAACAAAACCTTTAAGACTTTATTTTTATGGAACTAGATTTTAAAAATCCAATTAGAGGGGTCATTAAATGAGTTCAGAGAATAACTGAGATGACTTTAAACTAGAATTTTATTGCCCTACAAACATATTAAAAATGAACATTAAGATAAGCACCCCCACACCAGTTACTACCTTGAAATTAGGATCAGATCACAAGAAAGAGGTGCTCCAGATAGAGCTACATTAACTCTTTGTTAACAGCACAATCTCACTATCCATGAAGTTTTCTTATTTATGACAAGCAGTGAGTGCATTTCCAAAAGTCCTAATTCCGCCCTAAATTTCTGGAGCCCTGAGGTTCCACATGATTCCACAGCTTTATCGTGAGCAGGGCAGAGAATGAATCTTTCCCTCATGTGGTTGTCTGCCTACATGCACGCTACTTGCTTGACTTTCTTTCTCCTCTGGCTTAAACCATGGTAAAACCATGGTAAAACCACATCTGGCAGGTTGCCCTTGACCTCTTCCAGCAGAGCAATGTAAGAGTGGTGGCTCTCCACATTCCTCACAACCAGCAGAGGGAGCGAAAGTGCACAGCAATTCAACTCCAACAAAATAAAGAATAACTTTCCATTCTATTTCATCAATAGAAAATCTGCCGGTGTGCCTGGGTGAAGAAACGTGACATGTGTAGTATATTTGCTTGCTGTCCGTTCGTGTTTCTGCGTGGGAGGTCATTAAAAAGCCGCAAGGGAGAAGAGAGAAAATCCACCTGCCCACAGTTTCTACTGTACAAAAATGAGGAGAAGCCCAAGAATCCTGTGGTGGCGGGCAAGCAGAGGAGGGGTATCAGTGTCCCGCTTGGGAACAGAACTCACATCTCCTAACTGGACCCCGAGTTTATCATTTCACTCATCCCCATGAAGGCAGATTTAGGGATAATTGATAAGCTCTCAAGCAGAAGAAAACCAGATTAACCAACCGTGATGTCTGTTGCCCCCCTCCCTAATTTTTCCCTTCAGCTAAGTTACTCCCCACCCCACCCCACCCCAGTGCAGCTGCTACTTTCCATGAGAGAACATGTTCCTCCCACGCAGGGGGAAAGCCTTTCAAGTGGCCTATACCACATAAGCATCACCCTTCTGTCCTCTTCTATGTCTCTGCTCCTCATTCTACTCCAGCCCTGCTGGCCCCCAGTGCTGTTCCACAGACACGTCAAGTCTGGTACTGTCACAAGGTCTTTGCCCTTGCTGTTCCCTCTGCCTAGAACATTACTTCCCAAGAGAGCCGCACGACTCACTCCCTCTTCTTCCATTCGTCTCACAAACGTCCGCTTCCTTGACCTTATTTTAATTGCACTCCATCCCCTTTCCACTTTCCCTCCTGCTTTATTTTCCCCATCTGACATGGTATATTATATGTCTTACTATCCACTTGTTTACTATCCTTGTAAGTACAGGGATTTCCGTTATTTTGGTCCCTGCTGTTGGATGAAAGAATAAATGAGTGAATGAATGAATACAAGAGTAAATGAGCCTTAAATGTAATTACACATGCAGCATTCAAAGGAAAGAAATGCGAGTTTCCTCTAATGAAAGTGACATAATGTGCACGTTGCGGTTCTTTCAGCCTCACCTAAAAATAATTTGCTTCAGTCAGTAACTTCAAGGTTGCTACATTGATTAAAGTTCTTATTGTTTGACTCTGAGAGCAAGCATGTTCATAACTTTATCATATTGCCACAAATATCACTTCTTTTGTAAGATAATGCTTCAGTCACCTCCTTTTACCATAATGTCTAATTACCTCTCTTGGGGTCTCACATTCCTTTGTGAAAAGCTAACATTAGCTGATATATAACACTCATCATAGTCTTTGCATGTTTGGTATGTGTGACCAAATGCCCTTTAATATGTTCCATACTAATATTATATGAATATTAGTGAATGGTATAAATTTCTATGGGACCCTTAAGTAAATATGTATTTAGTTGGTTATGTTTTATGCATATTTAGAATTTGTTTGCATTATCCAACTTCGCGTGTATTATTTACCTGGTGGGAATATTTAGCTTTCTGTCACTCTATTTTATCCTATGGATAAATTCACATATGTTTTACAATATGCATAACATTTCCACTAAATCATCCTGATGTCTGGTATATTTATCACTTTTTATGAGGTGCTTATCTTCAGCTAGGCATTTACTTAATCACTCATTCTTTGTTTGTTTGCTTTTTGCATTTCCTCACAGAAAACAAGTATCTGTTGGGGGGAAAAAGATGTGTGAGAGTGTCTAGGAAAGCAAGCTCTACAAAGAAACTCATAGCAGACTTTTCCTGAAGAAAAATTAATGTGTTAAAAATAAGTAAAGCATAATTAATTTCTCAAAAATTTTGTTTTCTTCTTAGTGTATAAAAAGAAAACTCTCTTATATAGTGGTCATAGTGAAATCTAAGTGCATTATCATCATTATTTTATTCGCAATTTTAATTGAAGCAATTAAAATTGTTCAGGGTTTAATTACTTTCCATTTCACATTTAAAAATCTGGTCATTTATTTTTAAAGTTAAATCTGAAAGACTCAAATTGGGAATGATTTAGAAGCTAAAGGGGGTGGATAAATAATTTGGTTATATCTTCTAGTTCAATCAGCATCTCGTGGGAGTTTAGAAATAATTCTATTTATTTATCTTTCTTATGTGAGGCTAACATAGTTGACCTACTGCAAGCCATTACATCCAACTAGTTTGCTGATTTGTTTGCAGACTATTTGATTATGTTCTTATTTTTTTCATTAAAATTTTTATGAAAGCTAAGTGGCAATTTCAGGTTGGAGAAATAAAGCAGTGAAAATCACTATCATATGTCCATCATTTAGACAGAGTACTTGCGATGTCATGCTCTAGTATCATAGCTTAGTATGCCAATGCTTCCAACTCGTGTAAAAATCTTTTAATAGGCACTTTGGACAGGAGTTTCTCTACTATGTTTAACCTAAAGGAATACATGCGATTGCTGTTAAAATTACAGAACATTTTTTATATCTGCTTGAAATCCAAAGAAATTTATTTTTATGGATTCTCTTAGAAGACAGATATTTAGGATAAAATTTAAACAAATTTTATTTTGAAATGCCTATAGCTTGCAAGAAGTTACCAGAATAAAGAGGTCTTATGCATGTTTTACCCACCTTCTCCCATGGAAAAATCTTATATAATTGTGGTAGTTCGGTGGATTTTTAAAGTGAAGAGACTTCTGACGGGCTTGTGCCTTCTGAGGCAGGACAGTTATAAAGACATAAAATCAAGCCCCACTGCTTGTCTTAAAGAATCAGAAACCAAATGTCATGATTCTTTGAGTAACCCCAGGATTTTAGCTACAATGCTCTGTATTTCCATCTGGTTTACTTAAATCAGTTCAGCCCATAATTTGATACCTTAGCAAAAGAGAAAGGCAGGAAGAAACTAGTGGTGGTGATTTTTTCCCCCAACATCTGTTCACCTTACCAAAAACAGTACTCTGGGAGAGATGTTAATGAGACCTGTGATTTCTGAGGCTTATCAAGGACATTAACTTGTGAGTTTCTGGGTTCTTACTCTCATGGTCCTTTAGAACGGTCATAAGCATGAAGACCAAGTCTGTCACAGATCTGTCCATCATGTAATTATTCTTCTGAATTTTATAGTCTAGTATTTATGTAGCCATTTCTCCAGTAAAAGCTGCAGACATTTTTTTTTAAATCTACTGTTATTTTTCTTGAATAGAATAGAGTTATTCTATCTGAAAAGATGGGTTCTACCTTGTCTGATGAACTGCCGGCAGAAAGTGAGGTTGATTCAAAAGTAACCTTGCTGCCCTTTTTTATTTTTTCTCTTTGGTTCTGAATCCAAGAACCTTTAACCTTTCTATCTTGGAATGAATTTGGTCTCTTGTCTCATTCTGAATGTAATCCGCTGAGTAGCTCACTCCTGGCTTCAGCATCAGATGTGATACCAAAACTCAGTGACTGGAACAGTTAAAAACAAGGTAACCTCAAGGAAATATAAATTAAATCACACTCAATATATATCTACCAGTATGGCTAAAAATGAAAAAAAAACCCCAGAAAATGCCAAATATTGGTGAGGAAGTAGAGGAAATAAACTCTCATGCATTGCTGGTGTGAGTGTAAGTACTTGTAACCACTCTGGAAACTGGCTTATCTACTAAATCTGAACATATGCACACCCGCTGACCCAGAAACCTGCTCCCAGCTCTATCTCCAACAGGAATGCATGTGTGTATGTGCATACTTTCATCAAAAGAGATATATTAGAATGTTTATAACAGACTATGCAGAATAGTTCCCACCCCCTTCTTCAAGAAAGGAAACCATTCAATTGCCTGTCAGCAGCAGAATGAATGGGTTGTGCTGTGTTCATCAACGGAACACTGTACAGCAGCAAGAATGAACCAACATAATACATGACGAATGTGAATGAATCCCATAAACATGATAGAGAATGAAAGAAGCCAGGCACCAAATAATACATCTTGTATAGTTCCATTTATATAAAGCATAAAACCAACCGAAACAGGAGAGTGGTTCCCCTTGGTGAGGAGGGTTGGTGACAGGAAGGGACCCCAAGGAGAGCTTTTGGGGTACTGGTCATGTGCTGTTTCCAGACCTGGTACACAGGGGTGCTCAGTTTATAAAAGTTCATCTTCTTATGTGCTTGGGACTTGTGAACTTTCTCTGAGAATATTCCCCTTGAATAAAAAGTTAAAAACAAAACCATGGTGTAGTCTCCTGCTGGCTTTCTCTGATTTCTAGCGCTCTTCAGAGCAGAGATTCTAGTCTTCACCAGCTTTCGTTTTACTTGGAGCAGGTGCAGCTCAGTGCTTGTTCTCTTTCAGGTGGTACTTCCCTGCTCACCATGGCCATCTGCTGGCCCAGGAAGAGGGCAGTGCCATTGGGAAAGCAACGGGGAAGGGAGAGCTGTGACCAAGCTTGAAGGTCTCCCCAGCCCTTCAAAGAGTAATGTGGACCTGACAAGGGAAAGAGAAAGTTCTTTCTGTGTGTAGGATTTAAATTATGATTTGTGAGAATCTGCTTCAAAATGAAATTTCCCCCAGTGAAAGTTCAAAGGGTAAAAATAATCTTTACTAAAAAAAAATCATATACAGTCTCCCTAAAATACATATGTCAACTCCTTAACCATTTCAGCAATACCATCTCCCTTCTCATTTTCTTCTTCTTTTTTTAAATATTGTTATTTTTAAAAACAATTTTTCTCCATGTCTTTTCAGGCATACAATTTTAATTAGCCTCCCATTTTCCTTTAAAAGAGGTGACTACAGATAGGACAGGAAACTACTTTGCCCTTGTGGTGCCAGGTAGTGTGGCTTGTAAAGAATTATCCAATATCATTAGCCTGGGAGGGTCCCCTCCCTTCTAATTTTGTACCAGTTCTATACCTTTTCTCTGTGACATTGGCCCCAACAGGAACTTAGAACACATATTCATTCAATACTTGTTTATTGCACGCCCCTTGGTGCCAGGCACTACTACAGGAACTGAAGACATAGTGATGGCACAATAGATAATTAAACGGAGTTTACACTGTAGTTGAGAACAGTCAATAAATAACCGGAAGCAAGATGATATCTGAAAGAAATTGGGATCACGAAGAAAATAAATCAGAATGATACCAAAGAGCACATAGGGGTGGGGGATCAGAGACTCCTTTAGATGGATGCAGAGGGAAGGCCTCCCCAAGCAGGTAATGCCTGAGCTGAGTCCTAGTTGACAAGATACAACAGCCATGAGGAGATTGTATCTGAGACAGCACCAGGCACAGGCTGCAAAGAACATCAGTTACCTGCCTCTTCAGACCAGCTATATATGTAAATGTGTATGGAAATACATATATCAAACATATGTATATATCAAACATATATATATATATATATATATATATATCTCAAACGTGTGTGTGTGTATATATTTACATATACATATATATATATATATGCCAACATTTAAGATGGTAAGTTAAATTTAAGGCAAATACAGGGATGAATAAAATATGAGATTGCAACAGAGTTAAAATAATCTTAGGTAATTAACACTATTCCTATATTAAATGAAGAAAAAATATTCCCATTTATAAGTGTTAGGTACATATACTAAATATGTAGAAAGTTTTAAGCTATCCCTGTTCTAGTAACTAAAGGGAATTCTTTTTTTTTTTAATTGACTCTGTCTCCTATCCTGTACTTTTCATCTCTGACTTATTTACTTTGTAACTGGAAATATGTACCTTCTAATCCCCATCACCTATTTCACCTATCCTCCCCACACCCTTCCCCTCTGGCAACCTCCAATTTGTTCTCTGTATTTATGCATCTGTTTCATTTTTTGTTTGTTCATTTGTTTTGTTTTTTAGATTCCACATATAAGTGAAATCATATGGTATTTTCTTCCTAGGCAGAAATCTTGAGAGCTATATTTGTATAATAACACAAAAGCATAAATTGGTAATTTTTATGATCCCAATAAGTGCTAACTCAGCTGACCTACATGCATTTGGTAATCAAACTAAATACTCCTATTTTCAGATGTAAGACATAAGTAATTGGTTAACTGCTTTAAAAATTTAGGCCTCGTGATTTATTAAAAATCACTAGAAAATGGATGGATGATGAAAAAGGAATGAAGTTTCCAAAAATTTTTTCACTTTTCTGAAAAATACTTTCATTATCACTATCTTCAGCAAATTTAATATTCAAAAAATCACTTATTTTGTTCTAAGCTTTAAGTTGGAAACAATAAAATATTATAGAATCTAGGAGAATTTCCATATTGGCCAGGAGAATTTTGAAGCAGTGAAGTCTGATAAGAAAGGAAGTGAGAGGTGAGTGAAGGTCTCAAGCCAAATGGGGCAGAAGAAAGAACCCAACTAGTTGTGACAAATAGAGAGAGAGCAGCTGCTGACCAGTCTTGTGACCTTATTTATTACCTGGGGAGGAGAGCTGGCCAGTGATGGAAAGGAGGAAAACCATATCCTCCCTTGGGGACAAGGTATAAAGATCAAGGGATCTGTGAAGTCTTGCATGTCCCGCAATGATGATGATGGTGATAATGACCACAGCAGTCCCTAGAGTGTGACACCAAAGTGAAGGGGAGGAAAAACATACCCACACGGAAATGAGGAACATTTTGCAGCAGATGGAAAGCCTTCATTTGATTTCAAGTTCTTTTGACAGGAAACCCATACTTCTCCCAGATTAAAATTGTCTCCCTTCCCATCATATCCCTTGGTTAGAACAAAAGTTAAGGAATGCCCATAGGGTTTCCTTTAAGGCTCCTTGTACTGGGGATGATGGAGGGGGCACTGATACATTGGCAGCTCTTCCCTTCCCCCTGTGAAAATGTACATATCCCTCTCCTAAGGGAAATAAAAAAGCAGAGGGGAGAATAGAGTTTAGGCAGAAGTTGTTACCATATGCAAAAATTATTCTGAGTAAAAGGAAAGTCCACTCTAGAAGTATGCAGTATGCTCTCTGTTAACTCTACAAGGTGTCAGATGAAAAGATGGCCTATTACTCAGTAATAGTAATTGAGCAATAATAACTCAATCATTCTCTCTTTTTTTTTTACATAAGTACTTTTATTTATTTATTTTAATTTTTATTTAAGTTCTAGTTAGTTAACATACAGTGCAATATTTGTTTCAGGAGTCAAATTCAGTGACTCATCGCTTACATACAACACCCAGTGCTTATCATAACAAGTGCCTGCCTTGATACCCATCACCTATCTAGCCCATCTCTTACTCAGTCTTATGCTCTCTTTCCTTGTCGTCTTCTGCATTATTTCTCAATCACAAATAAATGATAGCATTGACCACATTTTGCCATGTTTTGAATCCATTTTCATGGATCTATCCATTTGAATGAATATTCTCTGATATATATCATTTCACAAAGAAAAGACTTCCTAAAAATGTAAAATCTTAAGCACAAGATGAAGAAATGCATGTGGAGAATTCGGGTTCCAGAAGTACGGCTATCGTTGTATATTCTTCTAAAAGAAGCTGAGGCCATGCACATCACAGGATAGATTTGGCTTTCATTCTTTTTGATTATTGCAAAAAGATTCACAAAACTGGGTAAAAATTTGTCTTTTATTAGGGAAGCAATAAGAGAACTCATAAAAGATGCTAAGTGTTGGTGACCAAAGACCACCCATGCACTGGTGTATAATATGAAGTGAGGACCCCACAACAAGGTAGGAGCTCTGCATACTGAAACCCCACCTCAATGAATGATGGCTGCTGAAAAAACTCTCTTGCCTGCAAGGTTTTTAGGACCGAAGATATTACTGAAATGAAGAGTTTAAGAAAGGCACTCAGAGCCAGTGCTGTATTGCAATCAGCAGCTGCCACGGAGTCTCTGCTTATGGAGGGTGTGAAAGCAAAGCTCACACATTGGTACCCATCTCCACAGCCTCCCTGGAGGGCAGCAGTTGGCAGCAAGAGTCATCTGTGCAAATGAAGTGACTCACACTGAACAGAAACAGGCAGCCAGGGCACCGAGCCCGTGACTCATCACCAGGACCTCTCGGGTGCCTGATCTCCTTCTTCACCTCCCAAGGCAAACCATTTGGAAAAGTATGGATGTCTTCTCAGTACGAATTCAACTCAAAAAAATAGAAATTTTTTTATATTTCTCCTATCGTCATTCCACTTACTCTTATAAACCGTTATTTTAGATGCCATATTGCTGAAGCAACTAAAAGTTCCCAAATAGAGAAGATCTCTGGAGATAAGACATAATTCTGCTTAAGTACCATTTCATTTGGATATGAGTCCGATTTTGTTATGTTCTCTGCCATAGCATTGGATTTGAGAAGTCAATAACATAGGTTTATTTTAGGATCATGTATTAGACACATGACCTTGATCAAGGTCATTTAACCCAAGTCTCTGTTTCTTAATTTACAATACAGGAATCATCACATTTGTCCTGATTACCTGACAGGGCTGCTACAGGTATCATATTGAATAATCACTGTCATTGAATCACTTGTCGTTAATAAAATACCATTTAAATCCGAAGCTGTATTCTCAAAGTAAGTTCTTAGATCAAACATCAGTCTTGCAAATACTTCTTGGACCTCTTCTTCCGCCCAGCCTGGCATGGATCCTTCCTCCTTCAGCAGCACCATCCTGAATGGAGCTGCACACGTAGCCAGTCAGCTGAAGGTTATATCTCTGGCCTCCCTACTGGGGCTGTGTAACAGAGCTCTGACCAATGGTATGTGACCCCAGTGCTCTGAGCCACTTTCTTGTCGTTTGAAGAATGGCTCATGTCCTCCCCTCCCCCTTCTCTCCGCTTGCTCTCCCGGTTGTAGTCATTATAGAGCTGAAATGGCTACCTCAAACCACAGAAAGGGAAGCAACATGTGAGAGTAGCAAAGCAATAGGATAGAAAGAGCCGGAATCTTAAACACTGTGGAGCTACATAGCAGCCCCAGGCTGTCGATGCTGAGACTAGTGAGTAAGAGAGAATAAACTCCACTTGGCTTAAGCTGCTGGTATTTTGGCCTTTGTTATAGCAATGTCCTCATGGATACCTTCCCATTAATGTTAATGAATTTATACCTAGCTCTACTGTAAGGAGTGGCGAAGGAAGGTTTGTTTAATAGGGAAGGATGGTGCATCCATTCAATGGAATATTATTCTGTTGCTTAATCTAACAGTAGAGGAGCTGTTCTGACTCCTAAAGCCAGTCCCTCTGCTTGCGCTTTGGATTTGATCTTTTCTAATCCCTCAGAAACTTACATTACCAATTATACCCTCTCTCATAAATTCAACCATTTCCTTTCAGATAGGTCTTTTCCTCAGCATCTCCTTTAGAAAAGTACTCTCAGACTCTCTCAACCATAAATTTCTTCACTTGTAAAACAGGATAAATTAAAGAATTACAGCTGGAAGGATTCTTAAAGAATATCCTTCTCAGTCTCATTCGGGGATAATGGATGATTGTATTCAATAGTGGCCACATCTTCTGAGGCTCTTTTGTGCCCAATCGTTAGTGGGTGATCTCATCTAGTCCCTATGGCTTTAAATAACATCTAAATGTTGATGATTCCCAAGTTTTTATACCAGTTCCAGCCTCCCTTTTTAGTTCTGGAAGTATGTATTCAGTTGCCCACTTGACAGCTTTTGTTTGGTGTTCCAAACTTCTGAAACTTAACATGTCCAAAACTGAACTCTTGATTTTCTTCCCCAAACCTGCTTCTCCTGCAGTAAATGTCAGTTCCATCCTTCTCATTGATGTAGTAAAAAAAATATCTCAACCTTATTTTCTATCACTTCTCACAAGTTCATCACTGTTGACATGGCCCAGGCTACTGTCTTATGTCTTGCCATATTATTGCAATGATCTTTTAACTGGTCTCGCTGTTTCTGCACTCTTGCCTCTCCCTCCCTTCAATCTAGTCTCCACACAGCAGCCACATCAAAACAAAATTCATATCACAACATTCCTCTGCTCAAAATCTTTCAATGGCTTCTATCTCATTTGGAATAAAATCTAAATCTTTCTCTACAAGGCTCTATGTGTTATGGCTATTGGACACTTTGATTTTATCTGTCACTTACTCTGCCTTGGTCATTCTGAACTTCTTGCTATTCTTTGAAAACAAAACAGTTATTCTCCTGATTCTAGATCTTTGCATTTGCTAATTCTGTTTCCCAAAATCTTCCCCCAGACATTAGCATGGCTCATATCTTCGTTTCCTGTAGAGCTCTGCTGAACCCCATGTAAAATATCACATACATATCCCCATTACTCTCTAGCATCATCTCCATTTGTTTCATGACACGCAACACTACCTGATATGCTCTTTATATTAATTTATTTGCATATGTATTACTTGTCTTCTTTCCAGGAAAGCAAGGTCTTTCTTTGCTTTTCTCTCCCTTCTGTATCTTCAATTTTTAGAATAACCCAGCACATAAATATTCTTGAATGAATGAATGAATCAATTAGTGCATTTCTATTTCAGGGATCTTCTATATATTATCTCATTTGGCAGTCTGTTTTACATTTAATTATCTTAACATGTAAATATATTCATCTTATTTCTAACTATAGCAGAGTGGGAAAACAATACCTTAAAATAGCTGAGGCTAGAATTCCTTTGAAGGAAGTGTTTTGGAAAACAATGTTTTATAAACTGATTGAGATGAAAAGTATAACCACATCAGCAAGAGTTGGCAGAAGACAAACAACAAAAGGGATCAAACCGCTCTGCATTTGAAATTTAGAACAATAGACAAAAAAAAATAGGAGAAGAAGGGAAAGCGTAAATAAGAAACAGGTGAGTAAATTGGCAGGGCATGTCAAAGGGTTTATGACTTCTAAAAGTCAAGCTGAAGTGGTTTGAGTTTCTGTATGTAAGCCACTCTCTTTCTGCCCAAAATCTTTAATAAAGTCTGCTAATTCCAAAAGCATCTTTTGTCAGTAGATGGTGTGTGAGTGTGCATGCACGCACACACGCATGCACGTGAGTGGACACAAGGAAACAGACTGCATTGTGTGTTTGGGCCAACACGACACCGGGGTGGAGGTATAGAACGGCGCATGGTAGATCAACAAGAATGCAGGGGAGGCTGCACTTAAACTCCAAAGTTGACCCTGTGAGAGTGAGCCCTGTTGGAACTGATGAGCACCTTTATGAGGACATTGGGGCCTGAGTCAATCTTCCATTGTATTTATAGGGTAAAGAGGCCCCAATGGTTCTTTGCACGTAAAGCCTCTTTCAGTGCAAACCTTTACAGAAATGTAGTGACTTGAAGACAGACAATGGGTTACTCTTGAATCCTTTCTGGACTACAACAAAAACAAACCACCGCCCTCCCCCCCCAACAATGTCATCATTGTCATTTAGAAAGTTATTTACTCCTTTGGTCTATATTCCTCTGTATTTGTTTCAATGCCTTCAGGTTCCTTTGATTTTCCTTAAAAAGAGAGGAAAGCCAGACTTAATGTGCCCTAAAACCTAGTACATGAAGAATGTTCCTCATTGTCTATATATATTCTTCCTATTTAAATGGTAACAATAAGCTTTATGTATATTGAGGATGAACCTGGCCAGTTCATGTGTAAATTTTAGTACCACTAAAATTATTAGTATTATAATAGTAATAGTAAATAGTCAAAAAGTAATAATAAAATTATCAGTATTATAATTATAATTAAATTATTAGATTATTAGACCTTCTCATTGTAAATTCAAATAATTATTTTTATAAAAATTAGAAAGTTCAAACAATACTATTTTTGCTACCCAATCCACAGCAATTTTCCTTGCTAGTAGGTTCATGTCAACTGCATAGGAGATTTATGGGTAATTCAGGCCCCATTGTAGAAAACTCCAAGTTACTGTCCAAAGCCCTTCTGTAGAAGTATGGTAGGAAACATTATTTGAAACAAGCATGTCATTGGGTATCAAAAATCTATTTTGAAACAATTGATTTTGATGTAAAATAATTTGATACCCGAACAGGTTTGAAGTCATATATCTCAGAATTAACCACTGGTGTATACACTATGATTATGCTATTATTTAAAAATAAATAATGCAATTTGCCGATCTAAGATGACGTCCCATGCGTTCATCGTTCTTTTGCTGGTTGTTTCAGGGGTAAACTTTGTTTATTATTAACTTTATTATTCTGAAATAGAAACACTTGAGTTAGGGGCGCCTGGGTGGCTCAGTCGTTAAGCATCTGCCTTCGGCTCAGGGCGTGATCCCAGAGTCCTGGGATGGAGCCCCACATCAGGCTCCTCCGCTGGGAGCCTGCTTCTTCCTCTCCCACTCCCCCTGCTTTGTGTTCCCTCTCTTGCTGGCTGTCTCTTTCTCTGTCAAGTAAATAAATAAAATCTTTAAAAAAAAAAAAAAGAAACACTTGAGTTAAACCATACAAATACATTTAATCCCTCAAACAGAAATTAATAGGGGCAAAAATCCTTCACAGTCTGAAGTTAAAATCTCACTCTGAAAATTTTCTAAGTTCAAAGAAAAACTTCATGAACCTTAGAAGCATAAATAGCATTACTTTTGCTGCCCAAATGTAATTCTTTCAGGGACACAAAAGGAGAAGCAGTCACACCCATAAAAATAGTCAATTTATTTTTGAAATGTTTTTAAATGATGAGAGAGAAGAGAAGATATATTTTAAAAATGAAGTACTGAATTCAAACAGAGAGCAGTGTAACTGTAGCAACCCCGGAGATATTTTGCATTGAAACAGTGGTAGTGGTGGTAGGGAGGTTTTCTTCTAAAAATATTCAATAGAGTTGGCCAGAATATGCCAACCTGGGGAATAAAATTAAGAGATGGCACAACAATAATAATGGTTTTAAAAACTTGTAATAATTTCCATACTTGTCAGCCCCACAAGTGAAATCACTAAGGCTTCGGACCTCCCATGCCTGCCTTTCTTATGAGCAGCTTCCACGAGAATCACCGGCTATCCACCCTCCCTCCCTGAGATGCTCTGAGCACTTGCAGTATGGCTTTCCTGGGCATCCGCTCTTTAACAGCATTGTGTTCATCAGTTGACATCGCCTTGGTCCTGATATGAATCCATCTCTCCAGGAATGGTCCTAGAGGCCCTTCCTCTCTATTGGGCACTATGCTGAGGTGAGGACAAGGCCTTTCCTCACCTAGGGGTGAAATTCTCTTGACCAGAGAACATGGAGAAGCTGAGGGCCTTCAGTCTCCCATGGAGGCCCCACCATTAAAACTTCTTCTTTTTAATGCTTTCTATTTATTACAGCAAAATAATTTGCCTAGGAAATTTATACAGTTTTCTGCAAGGGTTATGTTAGAGCATCATTCATTCATTCACTGTTTATACATCATTTATGTGGAACCTACTATGTGCCAAGCCCTGGCTCATGCCATTGAACAGGACAAACATGGCCTCCCCTCTAAAGCTGATTTTCTTTTTCTTTTTCTTTTTAGAGAGGGAGAGAGGCGGGGAGAGGGGCAGAGGAAGAGAAAGTCTTCCAGTACTATGGTAAATAGTAACGGTGAGAGTAGACATCCTTGTCTTGTTCCTGACCTTAGGGGAAAATTTTTCCCCATTGTCGAGGATATTAGCTCTGGGTCTTTCATATATGGCCTTTATGATGTTGAGGTGTATTCTCTCTATCCTTACTTTGTTGAGGGTTTTTTATCAGGAAAGGATACTGCATTGTGTCAAATGCCTTTTCTGCATCTGTTGATGGTGTTCCCCTACTATTATTGTATAATTATCAAAGAGTTTCTTTATGTTTGTTATTAATTGATTTATATATTTGGGTGCTCCCAAGTTGGGGGCATAAATATTTACAAATGTTAAATCTTCTTGATGAATAGACCCCTTAATTATGATATCATGCCCTTCTTCATCTCTTTTTACAGTTTTTATTTTAAAATCTAGTTTGTCTGATATACGTATGGCTACTGCAGCTTTCTTTCGATGTCCATTAGCATGATAGATGATTCTCCATCCCCATCCTTTCAATCTGCAGTTGTCTTTAGGTATAAAATGAGTCTATTGTAGGCAGTATATAGATGGATCTTGGTTTTTTAATCCATTCTGATACCCTATGTCTTTTGATTGGCACATTTAGTCCATTTACATTCAAAGTGATTATTGAGAGATACGAATTTAGTGTCATTGTGTTACCCGTAGAGTTGGTGTTTCTGGTGATGTTCACTGGTCTTTCTAGTCTTTGTTGCTTTTAGTCTTTTTTTTTTTTTCCACTCAAAGAGTTCCCCTTAAAATGTCTTACAGGATTGGTTTAGTGGTCACAAAGTCCTTTAGTTTTTGTTTGTCTGGAAAACCCTTTCTCTCTCTTTCTATTTTGAATGACAGCCTTGCTGAATCATAAATTCTTGGCTGCATATTTTTCCTATTCAGCACACTGAATATTTCCTTCCACTCCTTTCTGGCCTGCAAAGTCTCTGTGGACAGATCCACTGCGAATCTGATCTGTCTTCCCTTGTAGGTTAAGGACCTTTTCCCCCCTTGCTTTCAGGATTCTTTCCTTGTCTGTGCATTTTGTGAATTTGACTATGACATGCCTTGGTGATGGCCAGCTTTTGTTGAATTTAATGGGAGTTCTCTGTGCTTGGATTTTGATATTTGTGTCCTTCCTCAGATTAGGGAAGTTTTCAGCTATAATTTGTTTGAATAAACCTTCTGCCCCCTTATCTTTCTCTTCAGCTTCTGGGACTCCTATGGTATGAATGTTGTTACCTTTTACTAAGTCACTGAGTTCTTTAAGTCTACCTTTGCTGTCCATTACCTTTCTTTCCCTCTTTCTTTTGGCTCCAATATTTTCCATCATTTTATCTTCTATATCACTGACTCGCTCCTCTGATTCATCCATCCTCGTTTTTATGGCCCCCATTTATGTTTGCATCTCAATTATAGCATTTTTAATTTCCGTCTGACTAGATTTTAGTTCTTTAATCTCTGTAGTAAGGGAATGAGACAAGCTCTAGTGTCTTCTATTTTTTTTTTTCAAGCCCAGCATTATCCTTATAATCATTGTTTTAAATTCTAGTTCAGACATCGTACCTATGTCTGTATTGATTAAATCCCTGGCTGTGAGTCCTACCTCGTGTTTTTTCTTTGGGGATGAATTCCTCCATCTTTTCATTTGTCCAGAAGAGAAAAAAAGAGGAAAAAGAACAACAACAAGCAAACAAGCAAAACGAAAGCAAAGCAAAAAGCAAAGAAAAAGAAAAAAAGAAACAAAAAAACCCAAGAAAAACAAAAACACAAAACAAAAAAACAAAAAACCCCACTCGATCCTGGGTGTATTTTGGTCTGCTTATTAAAAAAAAATCTAGATCCCAAAATAAAAAAAACCAAAATGAAATGCAAGTAGACAAAAAAATGAAAAGCATATAATTTTTTAAATAATAAAAAAAGGAGTTGGAAAATATAAGAAAACATGAAAAAATAATAAAAATAAAAGAAATAAAGAATAAGAGTAAAAAGGAAGCTCAATCCTATTTCCCGTAGAGCTGAAGATTTGCCACACCCTATGATCAGTAGACGAGGCGCCAGCTGAGCTAGCTGTTTGAGCTGGTCTTCTGGGGGAGGGGCCGCTGCCCTGATTCTCAGTGGAAATGCTTTTCCAGGGCCTGGGAGGCGGGGCTTAGTGTAAACAGCTCTAGACTCCACTAGGTGGCGCTGTTTTGCTCCCTGAAGGCTTTCAGCTCTAGTGGGCGGGAGGGATGAAAATGGCTGCGCCCCGTTCTCTAGGCCCAGAGGTGAAAATATGTGCCCCCCCATTTTTCAGTGAGCCCTCAGAAAAGCAACCGATCACCCTATTTATTTCCTTGGTTTCTATCTGAACCCTGAGGTCACCTTGCCCATGTTGGAGCCTTTTTGTCTTAGGCGCATGATCGAGTTTCGAAACTCCAAATCTCAGGCAGGCCCTGGGCAGTGACCCACCCTGTTCCTCTGGGGGAGGGTCTCGCCATGTTTGCCCGCATCCCAGGAAAGCCGTCACATTACCGCCTGGCGGTTCACAGTTTATAGTAGAAAGCCAGCACCAAAACCCGTTACTCTCTGCTGGCTTCCTGGGTGGGCTCCTATGCCCGGTAACAGTGTTGCACCTTACCACAACCCATTCTTCCTACGACCCAGGGGATCCTTACACCACCCTGTCACTCCTGGGATTCTGCCTGTCTTTGCCACCTGAGCACCTTCAATCTAGGCATGTCCCCCATGGTAGCGAACTTAAAAGTTCAGATTTTGCCCTGTGCTGCTTCTAATACTTTGGGGTAGGCTTGGTGAGTAGGCTTCCCCCTACGTTGCATGCACTGCACCCACAGCTATGTCTTCCCCAAGTGAACTTCCGCATCGCCTGCCTTCCAAAAGGTGGTCACTTTTCTACTTGCAGACTTGCAGTGTTTGTTCTTTCAGATCTCCGATTGATTTCTTGGGTGTTCACAGTAATTTGGTAATTATGCAGCTGTGTTCAAGGAATGAGACAAACTCAGGGCTCCTAGTCCTCCACAATCTTAGCTCTTCCCCTCTTGTAAGATTTTTATAAGCTTTGTTTCTTTGAAGCAAAAGGATCTATTGTAAAGGATAAACAAAACTTAAAGGCGCATTTACTTTAACAACAAAAACCCCCAAATGAACAACAAAGACAAAAGCCCATTGATAAGCATGATGAAATTGTTTCTCTATTGAACTTCTCAAATTGTGCACAGCATTCCAAAAGGAGAAAATACAGCCATTTGAGGACTCTGTACATTGGTAATTCTCTAAGTTTTGACACAGGTACAGCTTGCTAGCCAATCACATCTCATCCATTCATTTATAATTTGATGGGTAGGACATGGAGCAGAAACTTACTCTTAAATGCCAACAGCTGCTATGATTGATCCACTCCCCACACCCCCACCCCAAACAACCACAAAACTCCTTTCAGATCTTGCTATGATCTTAGACCATCGCAATAAGACTAAGAAATTTCTGAGAGCTAGAATTAAATTTCCCCAAATAGCTATGTAGTAAAAATTAAGTTGTTCTTTCCTTTAAACTAAGTGAAACAATATAGAAAGTATTAACTTCATTAAGCATGGGACTTCATAGTAGATGGACTTAACCAACCCTAAAATGTAATAATCTTGTGACCAGTTACAAACTGGAGGAACATCTTGCAGTGTGGCTCTTCAGTAAACCTGGACAAAGAAATAAATACAGGGATATACAATATACAAGTCAGTTGAATCTTTTTCAAATATGAAGATTATGACTGCCAAATATTTCATGACTCAACTTTTGGAATCTAATAATTATATATATTTTTGGTAAAGGATTAATGTGAGACTCAACACTAACTGTCCCTATATTTTTTAAATAATGTATATAAAAATGTTTTAAGACCAACAATTTTACTGTACATGTTGAAAGTATTTGCAACCTATGAAATGTCTAAAAATACCATTTTCAAAAATTATTTTAAAACAAATTCTAGGTCTGGAAGCTTGTCCATGCCCCACCCTCAGCACACTCATGGTCATCCTCTGAGTCCACCTTTGGGTCTTCCCTTTGTCTGCTACCATCGTGACGCCTTGGAAGATGCACAATTTTAATTCTCAGTTGTGCCCAGGATTCTTCCTTGGGCCTATTACAAGCTCTGGTTATTGCCAGCCATGGACAACCCATGGAGACCTGACACTTGTCTGTTTTAAACAAACCATGTTGCCATGTCTACTCTCCTATTGGCACAGAGCACTCAGCAAACCCCTGAGAGGGTAACACATGAAAGACAGAGTGCATGCATTGGCTTCCCATTCAAAACACTCCCTTCTGTGATGTTCAAACCTGAAGGGTGGAAACAAGGACATTGACATTTGACTCCATGCCTTCCCTCTCTTCTCTCTGGCTTCTTCTTTCTTGCCCCAGGAAAAGCTTACATAATAATCTAGATTTTCCCCTGATTTATCATCATCTGTGGTAAGTCTTTTAAGCTCTGACTCATTTGAAATGTACAAACTTTTCCCATTTCTCATTAAACTCTGGCTTTTGAAAATCAAAACTACTTGCTTTTAGCCTTTTAATTCACGATGGATTCAACAACCTCTGTTGTGAAATTTAAAGTCAAGCAATGATTTCCTTGTTCTTGGAAGCTTCCCACCCCACTTCCACAAGGCAATGAATTCCACTGATCCATTTCATGGGTCAGCTGCCAAACTACTCTAAAAAGAGGATTGCCACATAAAACATTGGTTTGATGTCTCAAAAATGCATCTCTGATACCACTAGAAGTGGAATTATTGAATTGAAGGAAATGTATTTTTTATCTATTCCTTATAAACTTGAAGGTGTTTTAATTCTAATGATTTCCATCATAATCATAGCCATTATTCCTTAAAGACTTTTAATACATGTTACTAAATTACCCTGCAGTAGCATATGATGAATATTCTTTTGAAAACCCAACACATGGGGCGCGTGGGTGGCTCAGTAGGTTAAACATCTGCCTTCGGCTCAGGTCATGACCTCCAGGTCCTGAGATCCAGCCCCAAGTAGGGCTCCCTGCTCAGCAGGGAGTCTGCTTCTCTCTCTCTCTCTCTCTCCCTTTGCTCCTCCCCACCATTCATTCTCTCTCCCCCCCCAAAATAAATAAATAATATCTTAAAAAAAATAAAACCCCAACACTTTAATATAAAATATGGATACATGTTTTAATATTTGTCAATTAATAAATAATAAATAGTATCTCATTGCTTTAATTGCTAAAAACTATGAACAAATTTGATAGATAATTTGGTAGTTGTATTCATTCATTCATTTGATAAACATCTATAGGTTTCCATGTGTGTTAGGCAATGGGGAAAAATCCACAAGACACGATTTTATGACTCACACTCAAGAGGCTCGTAGTTAAATGGGAAACAGCTTGTAAATAAATAATTACTTCTGAGAATCAAAATGAATGGCAGGCATGGGGGAAAAGACATGAAATGTTTCTTAAAAGTTTATGAATCCAAACTGATACTTTTTTTTTGAGAGAGAGAGAGGAAGAAAAGCTTTCTTATTACAATACAAAAGCCAGCTAATAAACGTAGAAGGAATGATAGAAACAGAAAGTCATCATTTTATTAACACTATAAAAATAATTCATTAAGTTAAGATCATCCTCGGATACTAGAATATTGAACGAAATCTTGTTGAGAGCAGTATATGGAGAAATTGAGTTGAGAAACACAATCTTACTAGATTACCAATTTAGCAATAATAGGAAAAACTGACACCATGTGCCTTTGATGTGATTCAATGAGGAATACACAACATCAGCTATGTAATATTTTTGCCAAAAATGTTTAACTTAAATTAATGATAAAGAAACATTCAGGTCAGACAAATTCAAATGGACTGGCATTCTTGAAACAACTATCCAGAATTCTAAAAAAAAAAAAAAAAAAGTCAACAACACAAAAGCTTCCTGTCTATCCTTCCCCATTCCCCAGCCAAATGACAAGGAAATTATTCTAAACTAAATCAGACAAAAGAGATTTAAAAATTAATTACAAGCGATTTTTGACCAGATACTAAAACCAAAAAACAAACAAACAAAAAAACTATAGAAGAAATTATTGGGCAATGAGGGGGATATTTGAATAGAGACAAACATATTTGATAATAGTGTCAATATTAAATTTTCTGATTGTGGTTGTAAAGGAAATGTCCTTATCATTAGGGGATGCATGTTGAAGTATCTAGGAATGAAACATAGTGATGTTCACAAATAATTCCCAAATGGGGCAGAGAGAAAAAGAGAGAGTGAGCGACCATGCTGGGGTCGTAAGACAGAGAAAGCAAATATGACGTCCTAACAACCCACCAATGTAGAGATGTAGGGGAAGGGTATATGGCTATCCATAGTACCATTTGGCAACCTTTCCATAGGTTTGAATTATTTTAAAATAAACACTGGAGAATTTTTTAAATGATTGTAAAGAGAAAAATCAATAGTTTTGCCACATATCATGAAAATGCCATGGGAAAAGCAGTGGTAATGAACAGCAATGGCAAAAAACAAACAAACAAAACAAAAAACCCCCCCAAAAACCCCAGGAATACTTCTCCCTTTTTCCTTCATGCACACTCTGTCTCTTGGTGACACTTCCCCATCTAGTGGCTTAAATGCCATCTGATGCTAATGACTGTCAAATATATATCCTTAGTTCTATATACTTCCCCAAACTTTTCACTGCTGAATCCTCGCTGCCTAGCACCTACTAGATCCTCAATAAATGTTTGAGAATGAATGAATACATTTTTGCATGGAGGAACGCAAGTCAATGTCATAGAGTAGAAGTTTCTTTTTTTTTTTTTTAAAGATTTTATTTATTTATTTGACAGAGATAGAGACAGCCAGCGAGAGGGAACACAAGCAGGGGGAGTGGGAGAGGAAGAAGCAGGCTCATAGCAGAAGAGCCTGGATGTGGGGCTCGATCCCATAACGCCGGGATCATGCCCTGAGCCGAAGGCAGACGCTTAACCGCTGTGCCACCCAGGGGGCCCTAGAGTAGAAGTTTCTTGATCTAGGTCTTTTAAAAGGAGTAGATATTAGTAATAAGGTCATTGGAAATATGGTCTGGCACATCCTTGCCCCACTCTTTTTCCAATGTTTTTTGGTCTAAACAGTAAACTGAATCATCAATACCAGCTGGAGCAGAAAGGAAGGGCAGGTGATAAAATGGAACATGTCCACCCTGGGTCATAGCAATGCTAGAGCTTCAGCTGATTGTTGTCTGTGATAAAGCAGACTAAGTATGGCCAGCTCTGATTTTGCAGAAGTAACTGGAAATACATAGCTTTCTATGAAACTTCCCAATTTTTAAAAGTCTTCAGAACCAGATGAAATAGGGGCACCTTTGTGGCTCAGTCAGTTAAATGTCTGACTCTTGATTTTAGCTCAGATCATGATCTTAAGGTCCTGAGATCGAGCCCCACATTGGGCTCTGCACTGGGAATGGAGCCTGCTTAAGATTTTCTCTCTCCCACTCCCTTTGCCCCTCCCATCTCCCCACTCTCTCTCCCTTTCTTTAAAAAAAAAAAAAAAGATGAGCTACATCTGCTGGCTGAATTATGCAGTTCGAGGTCCTAGATCCAGTACATGATACAGTAGTAAGAGATAAGAATTGGGCCCATAAGAAAGGGTCAGATCTTGGAGAGTCCTGTGCAAGATATCTTAAAGAAATAGAATCAGGTTTTAGTGGAGATTAAATATGTCTGACAGGAGGAAAAGAAGAAACGATCACTGGTCAAATAAGAATAAAGGAGACAGTCCTAAATAAGAGGTAAAAAATATAACTTACACACACACACACACACACACACACACACAGAGGAATTTCCCCTTTAAAAACAAGCACAGGGAATTTTTAGCTTTCCGGAGCACTCTGCACTGAAATGTGCCTGGGAACACCATGCAGACTGGCAGAAAGGGCACTAGTGGGCAAGACGGGATAAGGGAGCCTACTCAAGTGGAGCTGGAGCAAAACTGTCCTGCTGACACTTTCTGGGTTCTCACAATTTGTTCTAAGGGGTCCTGCCTTAGTACATGACAGCAAGAGTCAAAAAGCAGAGGTCATAGATGCTAGAGACCAGTACTGATGGCACATTCTCAACTCTGCCATCTCTAGCTACCCATTTCATCTTTCTTTGCATCTTTTTCTTCCTAAGAAACATAAGAATTTTGCTAATTTGAGGAAACACTAGTAGCATCCATAATTTGTATCATTTCCCCACCCATGTTTTGGTCTCCATATTTGCAGTTGTTCAACAACTGTTTCCTTGTGCCTACTCTGGGGCAGGGATGATCCTAGGTGCCAGAGATATAGTGAAGAACAAAGGAGACAAAACCAAAATGCCATCCCTTGGCCCATGCCTACTCTCGTGGAACTTACATTCCACCAGAAAGAGACAGACAATATAACAAATAAGTGAATGATATTTTGGAAAGTGGTAAGTGCTATGAAAAGATATCCAGCAGAAATGGGAGAGAGTGTGTGCTGGAGTTGGGGAATGATACTACTCAGGGCTCCCAGGCTGCACAGTCTCACTTTGCTAGTGTGTGTGTGGGGGGCTTCCTAGTTATTTGATAAGTCCAGGGCTGTAAGTTTAATTTCGATAAATGTATCCCCTTATTTATTCTTTCTACAGTTTGAAGGCTAATATCAATTTTTCTCAGAGTAAGAAGTAACTAATTTTTGCAAATGTTTAATGTGCAATATTTCAACGTTTTTGTTCTCTCTTGTCTCTCTTTTCACTAATGACTGATCGGTTGCTTTTCAGTGGTATTTACTAAGATCGTGTTAAACACATAATTCTGTAGAAAGAGAAGCAAAATTAAAGTAGAGGCTAAAAGGAAGTCCTAGGCTAGAGAGCACAGAACCTGGTCCCGGTGCTCAGTGTAGAGAGCTGGCTGGCAGGGATGCATAGGATTCCGAAATCCATGGGCTCTTGACTGATCTCATTCTGACTCTTTTTACAAGCAAAGCTTTTATGAAGGGTGCTAAGCAGAAACAAAACAGCTTGATTTGTACTTGATGCTTGTACTTGATCCTGCTTTAATGGCTGTGTGATGGACATGGTGAGAAGTGGAAATAGGCATAAAAATGAGATGTAAAGAATAAAAGGAACAAAGAGTCTAGAAATGCCATGAAAAAGTCATTCATCTGTGCGAGAACTTGGCAAAGCACCAGTTCAGGGTCACCTTGGCATATAACAGTCCAATGAATGGTTTTTCTATTCTTTTCCCTTTTCTTCCTGAGTAACTGAAAAAAAAGGAATAAAGAGAGAGAGAGAAAGGAAGGAAGGAAGGAAGGAAGGAAGGAAGGAAGGAAGGAAAGAAAGAAAGAAAGAAAGAAAGAAAGAAAGAAAGAAAGAAAGAAAAAAAAGAAAGAAAGAAAGAAAAACAAAAACCAAAGATACGATCTTTGTGACTTCTGAGAGATTATCTTAGTCTAGGTCATCCAAAGCAATCATCTGCCCCCCCCACCGCTAATAAAGACTTTTCTTCTCCTATGTTTTAATTGATTACACAGTTGTTAATAAAATTTTCTTAAATATAATTTTATTCTTAATTTTCCTTACCTTGAAATAATCAAATCCCTTCTCTAGAAATGACTTGGTAAAGCACCCAGCTTAAAATCAACAACTTTTACCAAAATATACTATTTCTTATCCTACCTCTTACTTGCATTATTTGATTGAGACTGCTGCAGAATGAAGACTTTTCACTTTCACTGACATTATTTTTTTTTAATCCTTAAAATAGCAGGTGTGGGATAGATGTTTTTAATGCCAAAAACTAAGATTCAGAGGGGTTAAAAAACTAGATTAAGATCACACTGCTAGTATTATCTGACTTTAAAACACATCTCACCATTAGTCACTGAAAGGCTTAACCTAGAATAAGAAGCTATAGTTTCCCATTACTTTTTTGTCTTCTCTCATATTTCCTCTCTTTCTATATCAATTTGGTCATCTTCACTCCCTATAATCTTACACTTAGAAGATTGCTACAATTCCTAATGGGCCTCCATGATTTTATTTTCTCCCTCCTCCTTTCTAATACACAGACCAATATTACTAAAATATTGCTTTCATCTTATCACCCTCTTCAAAAATATACAGTGTGTAAGAAAAAATCCAACCACTTAACTTGATTTAAGAACCTCCAAAATCTGAGCCCATTTTACATAGATCGCTATTTGGAAATAGCACTCCTTCCCTACCAAATCCTACTCATTTTTCATGTACAGTTCTAATCCTATTTATTCCATAAAGCTTTATTCCTAGTCTCTATCAAGACCTATAAAGGTCCCAAGACATTACCCTACTTCCAAGCTTACAAATTAGCCTGCCATAATTTTATAGGTGCTGGCAGAGGACATGAGACTCTAGGATCAGAGATGAAGGACTGTATTACTCATGACATAGCAAGCATCCTGAGTATCATTATATTTGCTTTACATTTTCTTGTTCCCAAGTTCTGCAGAGAGAAAGAAATCGATGGCTAAACATGCAGTGGATTGTGTTATATGAGAGAAATGCTGAGCTTAGGTAACCCAAATCTTTTATAATGGCTATAAGCAAGCCCAGAGGAAGACACTATCTCAATCTTCCAGTCTGTTCACTCTACAAACATCTTTGAAAAGATAATTTAGAACAAAGGCAGTCAGTGCCTCTGCTTGCAAGACATGCAGAAACTTCACAGACCCATAGGGAATCTTCTCCCAATACTCTCTAGTCCAAGCTACTACAAAAAGCCTGTATTACATGATTTAATACTACTCTACACCCCTGCATTGTTCTCAGATCATTCCTTTCATGTGCCATATCTCCCCACAAAAGATCATTAGCCTCATGGGAAGACTCTGTTGTATAGTGTTTCTGTATTTCCTAGCACTAAACTGAGTACCATGTTCATAATTGTTTCTGGCAGGACATTGTTCAATGATGATAATCACTCAAGTATATCATGAAGAAATATCTAGCTTGGCACTTTCTCTTGAAGTGTATTACCAGAGAAATCCAAAACATCTGTCAATGAAATGAGCAAGGCCTATCAACAAAGAATATTAATTAAAAAAATATGATCTTGCATTCAAATGCATTGTGTCTTAAATAGTGTTGAGAAAATATGTGTTTTCTTAGTCAGATAAGCCAACAATATGGTCTTTTGTCTTCTGGTCCATTTGCCTCTCTCCAATTCCTACTTGAGCCACCAGTTGCTATTACTGGTTTCAAAAGCCTAAAATGGTTTGTATCAGTTAGTACCATGCTGGGTGCTATACTACACCCCTGGCAACCAAGCTCTCTAATTGTCATGGATTTGACAATTCTGACCTAAGTGCAGGTAAAGGTGTGGAATATTTACGTGCTAGGACAAAAATTCTTGCCAGGAAATATGACAGTAATAATTATATGAAAGCCAATGTATGATTTTTTGAGGAAGAAAAGGGGATATATTTGGAAAAAATCTACAGGACATGAAGATTGTGGTGAGTTAGTCTTAGACAACACCAACTTAAATCTTCATTTATTCATAATTCAAAATAATTTATTATCACTGGCTCTGTCTCAAGCAGTACAAGATGTTGGAGAATGAGGAAAAAAGTTTCCTGTTCTATAGCTCACATGCTAAGGGAAAAATTTAAAAATCATATATAAAAAATCATTATGATATTTATGGTAAGATCTACAATAGAGGTGTCAGAAAAAACTGAAAAAACTGTTTGGTATCGCAGTGAGGGAAGGAGCTAATTCTACCCAGGGTTCTGGGAGGGCTTCTCTGGAAAGTAGAGTGAGAAATTTGTATTTGTTTGATGAGATTTGAATCTGATGGATTTGTTGAATGTACTAAGAAGCTAATAAAAATGATAAATATAGAATACTACAGTCAAATGGAGCAATAGAAAATACATTCAAGAGAACTGCAAAAATTAAGAACTGAAGAGAGGTGGTCCTATGATCAAGTATAATGAGGTGGGAAAAGGATCTGTGCTTTGCTGGGAAAGCGACACAGTTATGATTATGAAACTATACATAAAGGGGGTAGCTGGCCTTACCATTCAATACCATGTGAGGTCTGTGGGACGAAAAGAAAAAAGAGTTGAGGAAGTGGAGATATTGGTACCAATTATGTCCCAGTAATTTGGGAAAAAAATTGAATCTCACTATATTAAAATCCCCATCATCTTCTTGCCGATTGGGCCAAGAATCCTCAAGATCTTTCACACTTCAGGAGTGTGGTGGGATGAAACTGCCCTGCGATGGAGTCAGGGCTCAGCACACTAAGCATAGAGGGCAGGAGTAGGAATGGTCAGCCTTGGGCACAGACAACTAGGGGGCGTATGGATGGGGCATATTGTAAAGAATTTTTTTAAGGTAATAAAACCGACAAAAAAAATTAGTCCGCTTTTCATTATCACCTCAAATGGACAATTCTTAACAACATCAGTGATAAAAACACTTCTCCCTCAAATCTGTTGTTTGTCTAAGTTCCAAGAAATTATTATGGTTGCTGCTGACTTTTCATATGTGAAAGCTCTAAATGAACGTATTTTTGTTACTTAGCCTTTAATAAGTATTGTTACCTACGTGGAAGCTGACACAGAGAGTTCCCAGTTTTAGAGCTATCCTTTAACCTGCACAGACTTAGTTATGCAGGTAAGCTCAATTTACAGGTGAAAGTTCCCAATGGATTGAAATCCTGTGAGCTCACTTCCGGTATAATTCGCATCTGCAACCGCTAGGGTGCTACACAGTCCTCTAACTGAGCAGTATGTGTGAAATAAACAGAGATGCCTGCAAACGTTTTTGTTTTCTGAAAATTTTTTTTCTGTCATAAGTTATAAATGAGGTTAATCAGATGCAATGAAATATTGACAAACAGCCGGCATTTGCCTTGAACAATCAAAGCTTTAAACATCATTCCAAAAACATCAAGCTTTAAAATCATTCCTTGATTGGTCCACAGAAATTATGAAATAAGCCATTAATTATTTCATAGAAAAAAGAACCAAATTTTGAAGAATAGTGGCGGGACAAATGACAGAAGATGCTAATATTTCATTGTCAGAAGAAATCAAAGGGCCATGTTTGAATGTTTCAATTATTTTTATGAAGACCTGGGCACTCATTCCAAAGCAATGGACCAAATGATGTCAACCATTTACTCTTTCAAAAAAGAAAAACATTGGAAGCTTTTACCAACAGTAATAGAATTTTTTATTAGTTTTCTGATGAAAATGTTTTAGTGGAAGTTTTCAGTTACAGAGACATTTGAATAGTATTTAAATCGATCTTACAAAATTATGGATAGTAATACCATTTCTGGAATTTATTGTGAATTTTTGTGTGATTTTTGTGAAATTTTTTCTGGGATTTTGTGAATCTCTGCCAAACATATATATAAGATTTTCATACACACACACACCCATGCTCCACCCACACAGGAACATTTTTCAGCCATGAGAAAGAAGGAAATCCTGCCATTTGCAACAATATGGTTGGACCTTGAAAGCGTTATGCTAAGGGTAACAAACCAGACAGAGAAAGACAAATACCCTGTAGTAGCACTTACGTATGGAATTAAAAGAAAAAAGTCAAACTCATAGAATCAGAGGACAGAAGGGTGGTTGCCAGAGTGTGGGGGTGGTTAAGGAAAGGGCAGAGGCTGGTAAAAGGGTACAAACTGCCAGCTGTAAGATGAATAAGGTTTGAAGACCTAACGTTAAACATAATGATTAGACGGGTACCTGGCTCACTCAGCTGGAAGAACATCCAATGCCTGGATCTCAGGGTTGTGAGTTCAAGCCCCACACTGGGTGTAGAGATTACTTAAATAAAAACTTTTAAAAAAGAAACAAAACATGATGACTACACAGGGTTACATATCTGTACTGGGAGAGTATTACTTAAAGGTTTTGAGTATTAAATGGTGAAACATCAAAAAAAAAAAAAGACCCCATGGTTGACAACACTGTATTATATAATTGAAATTTGCTAAGAGAGTAAAACTTAAATGTTCTCACAAAAAGAAAAGAAAAGAAAAGAAAAGAGAAATATAAATACGTGAGGTGATGGATGTGCTAATTAATAAGATGGTGCAAATCCTTGGACCATGTATTTATGTATCAAATCACCCTGATGTGAACTTTAAATACCTTAGAATTTTATTTGTCAATTATACCGCAATAAAGTTGGGGGAAGGAAGAGCGTGTGAAGTGCATCACTCCCTCCTCGCGAACTTCTCTAGTAAAGAACCGAAGCAGGGGCACAGCTGGAGGCCTGAAGAAAAAACCTCCAGCTCTTCCCAGATGGCACTGTCTTCAGACAGCTTGGCTTCCTAGAACTCACAGACTCAAAGATGAGAGCGATTAGGCAAACTCATAAGAATAAGCAGAGTTTTAGTGAAAATTGAGTGTTAAAATTTGTTTAAGCACCTGAAACTCCCGTTGTAAAATTCTCACATGTAGACATTCCATACATAAAAGATATTAGGATACTCCTTTGAATAACTCAAGCTATTATGATGATATAACTCGAGTTCTATTTCTTTTTTTTTTTTAAGATTTTATTTATTTATTCGACAGAGTTTGAGACAGCCAGCGAGAGAGGGAACACAAGCAGGGGGAGTGGGGGAGGAAGAAGCAGGCTCCTAGCAGAGGAGCCTGATGTGGGGCTCGATCACGCCCTGAACCGAAGGCAGATGCTTAACCGCTGTGCCACCCAGGCGCCCCTCGAGTTCTATTTCATGCTGATTTTAGGTGCTTTCTAATCATAGAAGGGAACTCAGAAATCTTTTGCATCGGCGAGAATGCTTAAGTAAATCACTCATGTGAATTAACATGTCAGCAAAGAAACAGACTCCTGATGTAACAGATTGAAGGGACAAGGAGGGAGGACAAAATCCTGGATGTTCAGTTCCATTTTATTCTCAGGGAAAGCAACCGAGAAAGAAATCTTGAAAGCTCTGAATGCCACACTTCTCATCAGGACTTAAAACGTCCCTGGACACGTAGCTGTGTCATCTACGTCGGGGGCAGCCTTCGGGGATATAGTCAACTGAAGACACAGCCGAATGTATAGTTAAAGTTTTCAAGACGTACTTTCAGAATTCACCTTTCTAAAGGAGAGAAGAAGCACGACCAAGTAACAATTGTCTGTGGTGCTACCGAAGAGCTATTTCCTGTCGTTAGTTACATTCAGCCTTATTTGACATCTTAATTTTGTCAGGACACTCGGTGATTTAGGCGCCCCATTCTACTTGAAGAAATAGAGTTAAATACTGGCAACCAAGCGAACTTGTGTTTTTCATCCCTATGGCTTCTGGACCGCACCTAACGCAAGGGTCTGGGTTGCTGTTAGCACTAGTGCTACTACCGCTACCGAGGGGAATAACAGCAATACCGTGCGCCACAACTTGAAATAGTTTCTAAAGTATTTACATAAGTAGCCTCCTCCCCTAAGTTCTCTGAAATAGAACTGGCAGTGATATATAAGATAATCAAGTCTGAAGACATAAGTATCTAACACTCATGCCACTTGTCTTCCCACACCGAAGCAGATATCACTAATCACTCTTTCCCACTAAGCTTAGGTACCCTCAGAGTCCTTCTCAGCGTTCCCTGGATGTATAGGGAGCCTCTATGTACCTATCATCGTTGGCATTACAAGAAAGAGAATATTTGCTGCTATGGCACAACCCACCCTTTCACAGACAAAGAAATGCTCCCGAATGATTGCCGGGCAAATTAGCAGCAGAGTTAGGGTAACAATATGTGTCAGCTCCCTCACACTCAGCCCAGTCAGTGCTCTTACCTCTGCCCCCTGAGGAATTCACCAGAATATACCACCCAAATGATAATCAGATTCTGGTTTCAAAACTAAAAACCTCACAATGACTTTTAAATTTCATTCTTCAACAAGCTGGTCTAATAAAGAGACTCCGGTCCAATGTATTTATTACCTCATCGGGCCACCATTCTTTACACAGCAAGTATAAGCAGTTATCCCTGGGGGGCGGAGGGTGATTTCAGTAAGGTGCTGAAATACATGCATTTGTAAAGACTGCTAGCATGTTCACATCCTACAAAAATGCACACAATCAATCTCAGAACATCACCAACTCTTCAAATAGGAGGATTCCAGCTACATGTGAGGGGTAACTGATCAAAGTCAGCTAAGACTAATAAACATGAAAAAGAAGAACCAAAGAGAAAGACAGATGCCAATGAGAACTTCTTACCATTTAAGGCAACATATAATTCTAACCATTCTGCTAAAAACAGACAACGGACTGATTGCTATTGTTTTACTGATTAACTATTCTCTCTGCTTTTTCCCAAAAGGCACCCTGGCAAACTTTGCTTAGTAAATATTGACACCTGTAAACCAAGCTGGCTAATGCCGTTGGCTCTCCAGCTATCTTCCCATCTGTTGCCTGAGAATTTTAAGCAATGCATTTTGGGACTCTTGCTCTCTTTCCATTGTAAACTGTAAAAAATGCTACCCAGAAGCTAATCCGAAAGCCACATGGCCCTAGAGGGGCCTGTGGTAAGTAAAGGGAAATGTAGTCTAATATGTAAAATGCGTACCCCACTGGCCTCCTCGGCCACCCCGTCTTTAGTTAATAGCATGCCGGGGTAATCTGCTTAGTTACCAAGTGGAGCTTTTTTCCCTCTTCCCCATGAGATCACCCAGACCACGATCAAAGCCCAAACACACTCTCTGCCAGCTCTATTGTTCCCCAGAGTGGGATTAATGACTAATTATGTCAGGTCACTCATCCAGATGGCCTCTCAGATGTTCCTTTGTCATTGTCTGACCTTCCATATGCCCCTTCGACCTTGAGGTTTATTTCCATGGAAACATGAAGCCTCAGTTTCCTTGCTGAGATTGCCAAGAATTGGCCAAAAGGAGGGATATGGGCTAATCTACCCACACTTTGTATTCCGCTTCCATCTCATGCCTTGTTAAATCCAATGAATAGATAAAAAATGCTATCTGGTCCCAGCTGAGTGATGACCATGGTCATGATTCTATGTTACATGCTATGTTTTTTAAATTAGCAGACAGCTTTGTACATGGAAACGTGCATTCAATTTGAAGAACATCAATCGCCATAATGTGATCTTTTTATCTCATTAATGTTAAGCAAGGGTAATAGAATGGAATTACAAAATATCACTGTGAAAGGAATACAATTCAGAGAATTATAGATATCCCCCATTAAAGCCCTAGAGATGTTTGGATAAGTCAACTTGTTCAGTTTCATAAATTAAAGATTCTTTACTTACTACCTTTTCTGGGGTTTAAATTCTAGCCTCAGATGTTGATCTTAATCTGAAGAAGGATTTTAAAGTGGTTAGTAAAATGGAGAAATTTCCTCAAAACTACCAAATAAGTAAATAAAAATAGAACAGGAGACTGACTCATGCACTCAATTAAATAAAAAATGTTGAATATGTATTTGCAAGGGATGAAATGTATTTCCCTTTATATTATAAAGAAGACTAAAGAATAATTCATATGTCTAAAATGTGGAGGCTAATTCACCTCTCCCGAGTTCATCCAAGAATGAAATATCTCTCTGCTGCTCTACACAGGAATTCACACAAGCACGGAAGCCTCACGGGGAATGCAAGCAGAGAGGAAATAGTCACACGTGCCCAAGGTTTCCTGGCAGGGTGGCAATTTACGACATCTTCCCTCACCAATGATCAGGAATCTGCTGATTCCACCTGAGAGTTGTCAGTTTATTTAAGAAGAAAATTAGAGAGCCAAGTGAACAAAGGATTTTGTTCCTTATATTGTTCTTCTTGGGCCATTTTGCCTTCTGAATCCAGAAAGAAAGACGTGGGTCAAAAGGAAGAACTCATCCAGGTCAATGGCAGCCTACCTCCTCCACTCCCCTCTCCTGGGACACCAATGCCCTTTGGAAGCAGTGAAGGTGTCTTGCTTACTGCCCACCACAGTATCACCCCCGTCTCCAGTCCAGCACAGTGCCTGGCATAATCTAGGTTTCTAAAATCTCACCTGAGTGCATGAACATGGAATGAATGTTAGTGCTAGCCGATGTGTGCCAGAAAACTTGACCTCTCTCTTCTTTTGCTTTCTTCCAATGATACAGTCAGGAATTGCTTATTTAAGAAAGCATTCTGTGCAAATTCAGCTTCGAGGAACACAAGTCAACATAAAACAGAGAGATCCTTTCCTTCCATTAAAAGAGAGACAATTTTATTTAAAGGATGGCAGCAACACAATAGACTTCCAGAAAACATAAAAGAACGACACGTTCCCAATCGTTTGAGAACGTGGCCAGAAAACGCTTACCACATTTCAGACAGCGTTCCAGGCCTTTTGCACTGGCTCCATTCTGCACGAGGTACTTATTCCAACTTCTGAGTTTGCCATCACCACTCCCAGACCAAGATCCTCTCCCTTCTCAGATGGCATTGCTGGGAGACACGGCAAACTGATGGCCCACGCTGCAGGCACAAAGGGGTAGCAGGACAGACATTTTCCCTAGGAATGTAGCTACTTAATTTCTAAAATGTCCGATAAGTGCTTTATCATACGTAAGACTCACAGACCTAGAATCATCTCAATTAACAACATACCTGAAATGTTGACATTCTATCTCAGTAGAAATATAATTTGAACATAAGTTCAAATCTTCCATTAATAAGGCTCATCACAACAGCAT